>NC_134483.1:187009611-187067111 GCF_040206685.1 Ascaphus truei | reverse complement strand
CCAGTCCTCGAGGGCCGCAAATAGGCCCGGTTTTCAGGATAAACTTGGCCTGTTTGCGGCCCTCGAGGACTGGAGTTGTGCAGGTTTTGTGTAAGTAAAAAAAATTCTTTATTAATAAAATTTAAAACACGCAACATCTCCTTTATTAAAGTACAGAAAGTCAAAACATTTACAGCACAACAGTATGGTGTTAGTAAAAAAAATTCTTTATTAATAAAATTTAAAACACGCAACATCTCCTTTATTAAAGTACAGAAAGTCAAAACATTTACAGCACAACAGTATGGGGTTAGTAAAAAAAAATCTTTATTAATAAAATTTAAAACAAGGATGGTGTTCAGAACAGCAAGTAAGGCCTGCACAACTCCAGTCCTCGAGGGCCACAAACAGGCCCGGTTTTGAAAAACGGGTCTGTTTGCGGCCCTTGAGGACTGGAGTTGTGCAGGTCTTGTGTAAGTAAAAACATTTCTTTATTAATACAAGTTAAAACAAGCAACAAGTCAAAAAATAAACAACAGTTGAACAGTCACGCAAATTCGATCCCCACCAGATTGTACTTCCAAGGCCGATGCCATGTATGATGCAAAATGCCATTAATGGCGTCTCTCACGATTTTCATTACAGGATCTGAAATTGAAAAACAGCGCCGCAATTCCTCCACAATAGTCCTTCTTAAATTTTCAGGAAGCGCCCTTTTTTCGTGATTTCCTTAGTAGTTTACATTGTTGGCCCACCCGCAGTACACCAAGTAGGATACGTGGTGCTTAAAAATTAACATGGCATACTTCTGGGGTAAACCAGCACTCATCACCCAATACTTCTCCCTGAGTGGATTGGGCAGCTCGTGCAGGATGATGTCGGGCACCGTATCGATGCAAGCGTACGTGGGTTGGATTCTGGGAGCGGGTGTTCTTCTGGGAGCGGGTGTGCTTGTGGCGGCGGGCGAGGATAGGTTGTCTGGGAGGATGCTTTCTTACTGTTTTGGTCACCACGTTGTCTCCTGGCGTGGTCTTGACGGGGTTGTCATGTCATCCTCGTCAACGGCATACATGTACACATATTCTTCTGGTGGAGGGGGTGCGCTTGCTGATGGAAGGCAGTCGAAGGTCCCATTCATCCCATCCATGCCACCCTCCTGCTTCGGCGTCGGAGATACAGGGGCATGAACTCCGAGCAAATTATGTTTCCCCGCTATGTCAGTCTGTATCTTCTCCATCCGTTGATCCATTTTCTCCATCCATTGATCCATCTTCTCCATCCGTTGATCCATCTTTTCCATCCGTTGATCCATATTTAGCATGGTCTCTAAAAGAAGATCTATCTTTACCAGCATAGAAGAGTTCCCGGGGATATCGACACTTAACCCATTCAGCATGCGGTCTAACGAGCTGGATCTTGTGCATGGGGTGCTGTGGACATCTGGGTGGGTGGGTGCTACGGAGGATGAGATGGGGGTTACCTGGAGAGAAGTGGCAGCGTTGTCGAAGAAGGATACAGGAGATGACCTGTGGATTTCCGGGAGGGAAGCTGCAGCATCGTCGAAGAGGGATGGAGAAAATTACCTGTGGATTTCCGGGAGAGAAGCGGCAGAGTCGTCTAAGCATAATGGAGAAAGTGACCTGTGGATTTCCGGGAGACCAGCAGCAGCATCGTCGAAGAGTAGTGGAGAAGATGGGCTGTGGGTTTCCGGGAGAGCAGCGGCAGCGTCGTGGACAAGTAGTGGAGAAGATGGGCTGTAGATTTCCGGGAGAGCAGCGGAAGAGTCGTCGAAGCGTAATCGAGGAAGTGGCCTGCGGGTTCGATGGGTTGGCTGCCATTTGTGTTGCTTTGAGTGTACATCACCGAATTTCTTCTTGACATAATAAGGCTTACGTGTATTAAAACCCTTAGCCTTTGGGGTCAGCAGAAGGTTTTCTTTATTAGCCTTAGCCTTTCGCTTTGGCGTTGGCTTGGAAATGGCTTCCGCCTTTTGCTTTTTCTGCATGACAGGCACGGCAGAAGCGAGTGGGTTCCTGCGTCAGATAATCAGATAAACATAAGGGAAAGCCAACAATAGGAAAATTAACGAATGGTCTGAGAGAGGTTGAAAAGCACAAAGACAAGCTTATGAAAATGAATGGTTTTGGAGAGGTCCCGATAAGAGGTTGAATTCCTTGAGCGAGCCTTGTGTGTGTCTGCGGGGGGAGGGGGGTAAATCTGCATGAAGGATTAGCTGTACTTTAGTTCAAAGACATGATATATTTTCAACAGGCAGGTTATCATAATAATTTGATCCCCACACCCCCAAATACATAAAAATCACACAAATCAATCATATGCAGTCAAACGTACAGTGTCGCAGTCAAAAGCTACAGCACAGATTGAATATCGTAATATCAGGATGGTTTAGGCAGGCACATGTTTTTTTTTTTGGTCACTCTTGAACTTTGCAAGCAAGCAGTGGTGAAGTTATAGATGCATGCGCAGTAATCAGTAATCATCAGCTAGCTCCCTTCCCAAAGAGGATTACACGCAGGTGCACAGAGGTGATGCTCGGCTCGGGACGATTAAAAGCACAAAGACAAGCTTTTGAAAATGAATGGTTTTGGAGAGGTGTCGATAAGAGGCTGAAATCCTTGAGCGAGCCTTGTGTGTGGGGGGGAGGGGGGTAAAGCTGCATGAAGGATTAGCTGTACTGTAGTTCTAAGACATGACATATTTTCAACAGGCAGGTCAGCATAATAATTTGATCCCCACACCCCCAAATACATCAAAATCACACAAGTTACAGCACTGATTGAATATTGTAATATCAAGATGGTTTAGGCAGGTACATGTTGAGAAAATAAAAATAAAAAATGACGAGAAAAAATAAAAATTTTGGTCAGTCTTGAACTTTTTTTCCCACAATGAGCATTAATAATCAACACAGAAGAATAAATCAAACCAGGCTCTGCACTGCACTGCATGTTACACACACATATACACACAGGAATGTGATGACAGGAATGTGATTGAAGACAGAAAGCCATCCATTCAAAGGAATTGTGTGGGAGAGGTGTACTGTAGATAAGAAGTTGAAATACCCTGCAGTGCAGTACATTAGCCTGTGCGTGTGCGGGGGTGAGCGAGGGGAGAGCGCTGTGTACGCCAAAATGTGAAACTGTTACAGTACACGCCTAAGCATTTCAACAATGTTCAAATGAGACATACAGCATTGTACATGCATGTATAAATATGCAAATTTACAATTACTGCGCGCGCGCACACAGACTGTGTACTGACGTAGGTTGAACTGCTACAGTATTAGACTTTGAAGACAACAGCTCGCGAACGCCCACCTGAGTTTTTAGACGATATTGCAGTATTGCAGAAAGCGCTAATAATATGCTAATATTATGAGCGCTAAAATACCGGAACATATTCCGGAAAAAAATATATACTGCATCTGCCCGCGGTTATCAGAGTTGCGCCGCTACGGCCGCATTAGGATAAAGGCAGCCGCAGCTGTATATGTGTAATACAACAACTTTGATACAATTAAGTTATAATAATATGGATCGTGTGTAGTCGCCGCTGCGTCTCTGCTCCACTGCAGGCGCTCCGGACTCACGTCACACCTCTGTGGGTGAAGTTACACCTTGTAGGTTCCTCCGGCAACTCCCGTCTCTTAGGTATAAGTTCCCTTCGTGGTGAAGAGTCCAAATAGACTGCAGTGTTGCAATTTCTGACTTTGTCGAGTAATACAATTTTTATATGCAGCCAGCCTCCCTTCACAGATGCTTTATATACAGTACGCTTTTCCCATCTCTCATATGTATACTTACACTTTTGTCCTGAAGCTGTTCCCATTTTATGTGCATACAACCACGTTTTGCCACAACCATTTTGCCATTTCTCTCTGGTTGTGACCTAGCTTTGTGGTGCACATTATAGCATTTCTTTCTACCTATGATTCCATAGCACTGGCCACTTTCAGTCCCAGCAACCCACCATTCATGCACTTTATTTGAGGATTGGTGCAGGGTGTCCATGCATACATTTTAATCCCCCTTTGCACTTGTTTTTATTATATGTGTATTCTATTAAAATTCCATGTCCCAGGAGCACCACTGGCAAACAAAACTTTTCTACGGTGTGTATGCGATATCTAATTGTCTCTTATACATGATGTGTATATATATATATATATATATATATATATATATATATATATATATATATATATATATATTGGTGCCATCGCTGTCCTCAGGGGCTGAATAGGGCAGCTATAGGACTTTTGGCAGTGCAGAGTTAATTCCTCAAAGAGAAACCATCAGCTGCTAACTAATAAAACTAATCAGCCTGCTCTGAATAGTCAGGAAGTGCTTTAAAAGACTGGAAGCATGCCATGCACTGTGAGATATATTTTGTGATGCCCACACCACCTTGCAGTCTCTTTTGTCCCAAGTTAAGGCCGGAAAGACTGTATTTTCTATGCAGGGGTTTATTTACAGGGATTAAATCAAACAACGGGACCACTGTCCCTTTAAGAAAAAATAAATAATACAATCAAATCCTATTTCCATTAGGGAAAGCTAACTATACCGTAGCTTTCGCCTTCACTAAGTGCTTGGCCAGCTAAGATAGATATATATATATATATATATTATATTATATATATCTTGAATATTATAGACATATCATATCGTAGACAGCATAAAATAAAGTGTTTAAGGGAAAAACAAGAAATATCAAATCAAGAGTGAGAAAATCTGTATACCCATAAAGTTTGTCATCAAACTGCAGAAAATGCAGTATTATAGCCAAAAATGCAGTATGATAGCTGCTAAAAAAACGTGCAATTTTTAAGGTGCAAGTCATCAACACTGTACTGCTAATAAATAGCGTATTTGTTAGCCCAGCAAATAAAAATATCAGGCCAACACCAAAATTAATAAATAGTGCAAATGTATTAGAAAGTGGGAAGCCTAAGGGAGAGAGGGGTCATCAAAATGGCAGTTGAGGTCCCGAAGGAGAAGAACAGAGGTCTGAGGAGAGAAAGAAAGAGAGCCAGGATTCAAAGTGAGAGAGAAAGACAGAAGGGGGATGAGTAGAGGTAGGTGGGCGATAGATGCCCGCAACAAAGACAGGGAATGGAGAGAAAATTTGGACAGTGTGAGCCTCAAAGGAGGAAAAAACAAGAGAGGGAGGAATAGGCAGGGTTCGGTAATGGCAGCTAGATCACCACACCTCCACCCCTACCATCAGGGTGCAGAGTGTGGGAGAAAGAAATGCCACCATAAGAGAGGGCAGTTTCCAGAGCAGAGTCAGACTGAGAGAGCCAAGTCTCAGTTATAGCAAAGAGGAGCAGAGAGTTAGAGAGAAAGAAGTCATGTACAGAGAGGAACTTGTTGGAAAGGGAGCGTGCATTCAAAAGAGCACAGGAGAAAAGGACAGAGGAGGGAGGGTGACAGGGAATGGGTATGAGGTTAGAGGGGTTGACACAAGAAGGCGTAGAAGTTTTATGTGGGAGGCGAGGATGAGAGCTTGTAGAAAGGACGAGAGCATGTAGGATGTGGCAGGTGGGGTCCCACAAGGCTCTGTTTTCGGGCCCCTACTCTTTTCAGTCTTCATTAATGCTCTATCTACAGCTTGTAAGAAAGCTTCCATGCATGCAGATTAACAAATATATATGTACAGCAGGCCCCGCTTCTCGGTGCTCCACTTTTCGGCGATGCGCCGATACGGCGGTGCCGAGAAGGAGGACGCCATATCACCGCCATGTCCGCGCATGCGCAGAACGGGACGGCCAGAGGTCACGCATGCGCAGAATGGGCCGCCCGGGGTCACGCATGCGCGGAACGGAGGTGTATACTTCTGTCGCGCATGCGCAAGAACGGCGCATTGCCGGTCTGCGCATGCGCACCTAGCGAAAATCGCTGGTTCCACTTTCCGGCGATTTGTGCTTTACGGCGTATCCTCAGAACAGAACCCGCCGTATTAGTGGGGCCCTCCTGTACACAGTCCGAGCCTCACTGAGCTTGGACATGTCTGATTTTTCAAGACTTGAATACTGGATATCCCAAAACAAACTGTTTTTAAAGGAGCAATCTAAGCTTTTTCTTTCTTTTCATTTTTTCATACAGGTTTGAAGCAGGGCGTCTCCAGAGCTGAACCCCACTAATATCAGCTTTGGGAACCCACAGATTCCAGATAAACTTACCTCAAAAGGGGGTGCTGGTGTCTCTGCAATTATCTGCAGTTTAAGGCTCCCTCGTCACATGGGGCCATTGAAAGCCATATTAATCCTGCAGGGCCCAGGAGCTTTGAAAAATAGCCATAATGTGAACCCTTGAGTGTCTACTGGCACCCACTATGGAGGTAAGTACATATTGAAGCAGGGGGCCACTGTAGCAGAAATTAACGAGGTTCAGCTCCAGAGACCCCGTGCTTCAATCCTGTATTTAATAAAATGAAGAAGAAAAACGCTTGGATTGCCTCTTTGAACACTGACAAAACTGTAACTCTGATATTTAGGACGAAAGCTACTTTTCTAAAGCTACCAATGACAGAGCTACAGATCAAAACCAACTCCCCACTCTAGCCCCTGTCACTTCTTCTAAATATCTGAGCATATGGCTTAACTCCCATTGAACATTTGGGTTGCATATTGATACTTTGACATCCAAAACCTATGCCAAACTCTGTGTTTTTTATAGGAATAAATCCTCCCTAAACCCACTGGTCAGAAAGCATATCGCACAGCAGACGCTAATGGAAATTATAGACTATGGGGACATAGTTAGAGATGGTCAATTGTTTGGGGCTGATTTAGATCCGTAGCGGATTGGCCGGTTCCTTTGGTCCACGGATTTCAGCAGATCAATCTCATAAAGGGCGATTCGTGTTTTGCGGATTTGATAGTTTTATTACCAATACACTCCACGGATTCCGCAATCCATGGACGGATTTGTAAAATCCAATTAGCGGATTCAGCAATTCTTTGGCGGATTGTTAAGAATCTGTCAACAGATTGTTGAATCCGTGGATTGAATTCTACAAATCCATCCAAGGGGTGTACCCACTGACAGTTTTTGATTAATCCGCGTGGATTGAAACGCCCAAATCCATTTGCAGATTTTACACCGCAAAATGGATTTTGGGGGTTACATCAGCGAAAATCCGGAAAAAGATTTGGGCGAATTCGCCCATCTCTAGACATCCCAAACTCACCTTAGCAAACTAGACACCCTCTACAACTCAATATGCCACTTTGTCCTACAATGTAACTGCAACACACACCACTGTGACATACTCCAACAACTGGATTGGCTGTAACTTGAGTCCAGACACTGTACATTTTTCCTGTCTTGCCTTCAAATACTGTCCGGGTAATCTACCTACCTATCTGAACAAGCTCCTCAGCCCCACCAAACAATCTACCTGAGACTCAAAATCACCGCCAGTTTAAGTAATTTCAAGACTTTAGCTGCCTCACATTTTAATCTTGCCTGTAACTGTTACAAATGCCCATAATGATATTGTATCTCGAACTATCCATGAAATGTCTGTAAATTGAATTTATAAGCTCTGTTCTTTTAATGTAGCCATACATCCTAACTTTGTGCTTGGGACATAATTGAAAACGAGAGAACTCTCAATGTATTATTTCCTGGTAAAATATTTTATAAATAAATAATACTAAGGATTATAAAGAGGTTAAAACTGAACAAAGAATAAACTACCTACCCCCTTTTGCTACCTAAGTAGCTAGTAAGGCATTTCCATGCTGTCATAAGCCAAATCATCCTTCTGATTTTCCACCATGAAAAAACATGTCATGATACTGTATGCAGCATATTAATGATAATGATGAGGATAATTATGATGATGAATGGTTATAAATTGCTTGAATACCTGAGAAATTACCCCATGTTGTCCATACAGTATTAAATGGAGAGATGAATACCTTCATTCTACACTTTTACACCTTCACTTCAAAGACAGAATTAAAGACTTGTTGCCCCATGGTGAAGAGACAGTGACAAAGTGCAAGCAGGAGGAAATTGATTGTGTCCGGGCAGAGATGGAAAAGGAGGAAAGGCACAAAGAATAGGGCAATGCAGTAATACGTTCACACAGGATGGCATCAGTGGTGGCACATTCCACACAGAAACAGACAACATGGTCACCAACTACACCGCTTTCTTCCTCTCAGGCCTCAAGTCATCATTTGGTATAATTACTGGTAATAGTGTTGGGGAGGTGGCAGTAACTGCAGCTAAACTGCAGTAGTCATTGTCTTTTTGGAAGGGAGGGCACAAGGACATATTCATTTTATTTTTGATTTGATTCTCAAATATATCCCTGTGAAAAACACTCTTCTGAATATACCTGTGTGAATCTCTGAGCACGGCCACATACAGTAGTCTACGAGCACTGAGTGATGATGAATTACTCTTAATTCAGTAAAGAGAGTGAATAACACACAACTAGTCAGAGAGGATGGCTGAGATTAACTTAATTTATATAACCTTTGTGGCTGCATTATTTGCCACAGGCTGACACTGACTTCCCACTGTCACTGCCAGTGGCTTGTTGCATCCACCCACCACCATCATAATCATCATCTCACTGCAAAAATGTGCAAATATGACATTTATCTTTATATTTTATTTTGACTTACCGTATGGAGGCCAAAAACAGCACTTAAACTGCGATGTCAGCCAGTGCCACACACCAATAAACACCATAACATCTAGGTTGAAATTGGCAATTGGCACTGTACAGATGCAGCTACAAGTATCCGAACACTGCTTTGAAAAATCTGGGGCATTCTCCCAGTAATGCTGCAACATTTCTGTGACATTTCTGCAGAAAGGCTAATGATCCATCGGATTAACACAGCAGGGATCCCTGGTCAGTTTGAATGGGACTGCCAGGGACCCCCATTGTGTTAATCCGATGGGCAATTAGTCTGTTTGCAAAAATGTCACAGAAATGTTGCAGCATTACTGGGAGATTGCCCCAGATTTTCCAAGGCAAGTGTTCGGATACTCATGGCCGCACCTGTAGTTAGGTGTAGTTACACCTCTTATGTAACATCTAGGTTGGCATTGGCACAGTGCTTGGCTTGTTGTGTTGAATATACATTATCTATGTCCTAAATAAGTTAGTTTCTACTCTCAGTAACGCCCATGGGAGGGAGCGAACAAACAAGGACGTACTCTTTTAAAAATAAAATCTCATTAATTATTAACTCGGGAACAGCACTCTTTGGGTATTACACCTATGTGAATCCATGACCACTGCCACATAGTCTAGTAGCAATAAGTGATAAATTACTCTGATGGAGTAATTCAGTAGCAATAAATAAATAACACACAACTGGTCAGAGACGCTGATAGTCTGAAATAAAATTAACATAGCTACACTTTATGGCTACAAAATTAGGCACAAACTGACACTACACACACTGTCACTGCCAGTGGCTTGTTGTGTCCACAGTGACATTGACACCACCTCTATCTCATTGTCAAAAATTGAAAATACCATTATACTTTATTTATATTTTATGTTCTTGTTCAATCATCTTGGGGGGCTGAAACAAGCTAGTACACAAACTGCTTTGCCAACAACTGCACAAAAACAATATCATCCATGGACACCAGTCGTCAGTGTAAAATCTACTTTAGGTTGGCACTTGACTTGGCATTGGCACAGTGCATGGCTTGTTGAATGTATGAACAGTATTCCCAATAACATGGGTGGCCAAACTGTGGCCCGTGGGCCACATGTGGCCCTTCAGTGCTTCTTGTACAGCCCCTGAAGCGAGCGAAGGAAGACAAACGTATTAATGCAGCGGTTTTGCAGGGTGCTAAGAAGTAGCTAAAATGCTATTACAACATAGGCATACATGAGGGCGCTCTTGAGACAGAGTTTTAAATGTCATCCCTGTGTCCTCTGACTGAGAGCATGAAAATAGAGGGAATAGTTACGTAGCCTATAAAGTGAGACAAATTACGTTCCCTCCTTCAGGGAACAGTGGTTATGTGGGTAACCTATCGTTAGCCAAATCTTGTTCACAATGAAAGTCGAGTGTAAACAAAAATAGAAAATATAAGCAAGTCAAATCTCCAGAGTGGGAGATTACTGTATTTTTTGCACCAACATAATGGTAAACCTTCTCTATCATGGTGTATATGCATCGCCCAGCTGAAATCTTTCAACCTGCAATCATGTTGCCACTCAGCATGCCCAAATAGATCGAGAATTATTTTCTGATTCTGAAATGCGTATATCAAAATGTTATTCTTTGAAAAAACAAACAGAGAAACTGTGACTTTAGCCTCCTATTATATGGCATGGAACATAGCCCGTGCGAAAAAACCCTACTCTGATATTGAATTTATTAAAAAACCTGCCACAGTGATGTAATTGCGATCATATCACTAGAGAATCACGATCTTCAAAATAAATAAATAAATAACAGACATGCAATTGTCATGTCACACACTTGAATGTAGAATATCTGATCTGAATGGTGACATTGAAACTCAACTACACTCCCAACTTCAGCATTCTTAGTTCTTAAGCATAGCTTTGGATGAGTCCTGCGACATACAGAACAAGTCTCAATTGGCAATTTATGTCCGCACAGTATCAGATGACTTCCATGTGAGGGGGGAACTCCTCAATATTGTGACTCTAAAGAATAGACATTAATGTCAGTTATCGCAAATAATAATGTGCCTTTAGAGAAGCTTACAGCGATTGCAACTGATGGGGCTCCATCAACACTAGGATCAGTGAATGGGTTTGTTGGACTTTGCAAGGTTGATGAAAGATTTCCAGAATTTTGGACATATCATTGCATTATCCATCGAGAGCATCTCATGTCAAAAAAATTCAAAATAGATCATGAAATCTGTGCTAGAGATAGTGAACTTTATTGGCACAAAAGCACTGAATCACTGACAATTTCGAAGTTTAATTGAAGAACTGGATGACGATTTGACACTTCACTGCACTGTCTGGTGGCTTTTGAGAGGTAAATGCAACCCTTCTACTTGTAGCTCTCAGACTTATCACTATTGCTGAGGTGGGGGCCTGAGACCCTATCACTAACTTGCTGGTCCCCACGTGGCCTAGATTCAGACGGCAGAAAGAACACAGACACAGTATGGGTGATACAACTAGTTAACGTATGCCTTTCTAACTCTGGTACCTTGTGATCCTCTGCTGAGGATCACTACACACAGTACACAAATACAACACAATCCCCAATAATGCTGCATGGGTGTGAATCAGTGTCAGTGGTGTATTATCCACCAATCCTGGGTATGTTGACTTGTGATGGTACTGGCACACCGGGGGAACTTGTTGTGTACTAACTGTTGCAGACCTGTTCTTTAAAGGGGGGCTTCGGTATCACTGTGTATTATAGTCGCTGAGGGTCCCCTCCGACCGTGCTGCAACTCTTGTTGCATCTGGCACTGTAGCTCTCTGCTCCTGCTGCCACATGCACACATGCACTCTCTGATACTCTCATTCGAACCTGATAGCACTCAGGTCTGTACAGATCTGACTCAACATGGCAGCCCCTTTTTTAAAGGCTCCTTTCTCTCATAGTCCCACCTCTTTCACAGCCGTTGTCATTGGCTGCTCTCATGTCCATTACAGTCACATGTCTAGAGCACACTGGAGAGGAACCAGCCAGGGGAAGTGTGAGTGTGTGTGTGGAGCTCATCACACAGGGGGTTACATCCACCATAGTTCAGCTTAGCAGCATACTTCTGTGGCCCATTGTCTCGAGTATCACTGTGAATTCGAGACAGGACATCAGCATCAATGTTTTGCTTCCCTGGTCTATATTTCAGGATGAAATTGTATGTAACTACGGCCGCTAACCACCTGTGACCAGTGGCATCCAACGTTCCTGATGATAGAATGTAAGTTACTGGGTTGTTGTCTGTGTACAGTACGAAGGTGGCTTCATACAGAGAGTCATGCAGCTTGTCAACTACTGCCCATTTCAAGTGTGCAATTTTGATCCTGGACGGCCACCATACTTTCTCGGCAGAGCTGCGTGCCATCTGACTTTCAGCGGTGGTTACCGGACGCGGTAGCTGGAGCAAAGGGGTACTGCAGTGTACCGGAAGATTGCTGTCGTCGTGGGTTAAGGACCTATATGTAAGTTCTTTTGTTGTTTTGTGTAATTAAATATGTGCTTTTAAAATACTATTCCATCGTTGTCTGCTGTACCTATTGGGCATTTATGAACACGCGTGAGGGAGGTTTAACATCAGATAACACCAAAGCAGTCCACAATCAACTGGGGAGAACACTGGGATAAAGATCCCAAATAAACCATTACTTACCTGTGTACTCACACATGGCCGTCTAAGTATTAACAATATTCATATATCCCACATCACTGTTGTATTACTCCACAAACAGCAACATTTGTGTCTGTTGGTACTTAACCAGAACTCCCCCATTTCTTCTATTTACACTATTTCTAATGATCAATGTTAGATCTTATCGGGTTGAGCAGCAGGAATTTGACACCCCATGAGTGGCCCCAAGGTTGGGGTACACTTAGGGGACCTCGGGAAGGTAGTATTGTACATTTACTATTTTTTAATAATATTTTAATTTTCACTTGAGTTAGTTTTCACCTTTTCACTAAAGGTAGTTCTTCTCTCAAGGCTCCAACCCCCGACTCACGAATGCCATGGGCCTCAGCCCCTTGGGTGATCCTGATATATTACTGCACCTAACCCCTCTAGGCTGGCATCTACATGAAGCACATAAGGTTTTTGAGAATCAGCTAGTACAGGTGCATTAGTGAGACAGGCCTTTATGGCTTGGAAAGCCTCTTCACACTTAGAAGTCCACCTGTTTCCAAATGTCTCGTTAATTTTGAAATAGTAATTTTGAATAGTAATTAATCTTGACTGGTGGCACCAGCCACCTCTGGGTTAATTTCGTCATGGCTGTACTATAGCTGAGAAATTATTCATGAACCATCTTTAATATTTACAGAACACCAGAAAGGATCAGTTGTTTGGGCCTAGGCCAGGATGCAATAGCCTATAATTTAGAGGGGTGGATAGCCACTAGTTTTTCAGACACATTATTTCCCACATATGGACAGGCATCCAGCAGAACTGACACTTGTTCAGTGACACTCTTGCTCAGCAGATCTAGTACCTTCAGCAGGCACCCCTCATGTTCCTCCAAAGTCTTCCCAAACACTATTAGGTCAACTATATATACCAGTAATCAATGCACTTTCTTACTGCCCCATTTGTCTTCTGGGCCATCATAAGGGTGAAGTGTATGGGCTCCGGGATTCTGAGATTATGCCTTCCCCCATCAGTTCCTGGAAATGTCGTCTCATATCTTCCACATCAACCGGGGCCAATCTCCTTGACCTTTCCCTGAAAGGGCGAGCATCATGAACGTGGATCTGATGTTCCACATCATGGGATTTTTCTACATCCCATTTTTTTGTGGAAAAATCTATGAACTACGAGTCATATTTCCTTGTAGCCGTTTTTACCAGTGTTCTGGATAAAGCTTGTCTCCAAATTTGAAGATAGCTGGGATCAATCTATTCCCAGGGGATTTTCTCATACCTGTGGGACCAATCACTCCAGCACTATACAGGTGATCCACCACCTTGCCTCTTAGTATGTGCTTTAGAGATGTTTAAGGTCCCCTCCAATGGCGCTTCAACTCTATTCCACATTTGTGTAAGGGTTTCGGTCCTGGCTTTGGCTGGAACTCACCCTTACAGGGCTATTGAGCTTCCAGGCAAATCCCTCCCTGTACTGGGTAAATAGAATCACTGGGTTCTGGACTTACACTGCAGTCTGCTTCATGCTGCCTGCTATGCAGCTCCGTCCCTATTGGCTGCCTGTGCTATTTAGGTTCAGCCCTTCCATCAGGAAGTAGCTGAGCATAATTCTGGAATTCCTGTTTTCCTGGTAATCTGTGCTTGCAACAAACATCTCTGCCTGGCCTACCTTGGGCCTTCCTGTTCCTGTGCTGAAGCGCTGGATCCCCAGCACTAAAGGTTCATGGTTCCTGTGGCCTGTCTGCATATACCCTGCTTCCAGAGGCCTTCATGACTCAAAGTCCCTACCCTGTTCCGTAAACCCGTTCCTGTGCTGAAGCGCTGGATCCCTAGCACTATAGCTTTTCAGTGTTTCTGTAGCCTGTCTGCATACTCTGCTTCCAGAGGCCTTCAACACTTCCTGTCCTGTATCTGTGCTTGTCACAAACACCCCAGCTTGGCCCATCTGGCCATCTTGTGCTGGAGCATCTACGCTGGATCCCTGCACTGTAGCTGCTCTGTTTTAGAGACCTTCCCTTGCACTGAAGCACCTACACTGAAGCTCTATGCTGAAACCTTCCCTGTTCCTTAGGACCTCCCATGCTGGAGCATTTCGCTTGATTCCCTGTGCTGTAGCTCCTCTGTTCCAGAGACAATCCTTTGCGCTGAAGCGCCTACGCTGAAGCTCTTTGCTGAAGCTTTCCTCATACCGACCCCAGCCTGTGACCTTGACCATCCTCTTGTGCCACCTGCCTTGACCCCAGCCTGGATAACGTTTACCCTGCCTTCTCCAACCCCAACACGGCAACCCACGATGACAGAATCCGCAATCCGGACCCGGCTTCACGGCCTCAGGTCGGTGATTATCTACTGTATCCCCACCTCAGCCTCGCAGTCCGGTCCAAGTTTTTGGCGAGCATGTCCGTTATAGTCTGGCACTGTAGCTCTCTGCTCCTACTGCCATGTACACACATACACTCTCTGCTACCTTCGACCGAACCTGAGATCTGACTCAACATAGCCACCCCGTGTTTAAGGGCTCCACTCCCTCAAACTCCCTCCTCTTCCACAGCCGTTATCATTTGCTGTCTCATGTCCATTAGGCTGCGCTTATAGTGCTGGCTACGGTGACTGCGATGTCACACAGTGCCATAGCAAGTACATGCAGTCCGTCGCGGGTGCCCATAGTGGACATGACCGCGAAGGCACTGCAGAGCAACGAAGCGGTCGCGATCACCGGTAGTCAAAGGATTTAGATTTCTCCGGTGATCGCCATGTGATGTCAGCATCACGTGAGCAGTTCAGCCAATGAGGACAAACCGCTCACGGCCACGCCTCCACCACGCCCCCTGTCACCCTCCCTTTGTCTCCTGCACCAGAGTGCATAAATCGCAATAGTTACAGCGACGGCTGACGTCACGCGGTCACATTGCCGGTCGCATAGCCAGCACTATAAGCGCAGCCTTACAGTCACATATCCAGAGCACACTGGAGAGGAATCTGCCAGAGAGCAGTGAGTGTGTGAGGGGGGTGGGGGAGGTAGGGTTACATAAAGTTGTCAGATGTTGACTCCTATCAAATTATTTATTGTCAAGCACAGGGTATACTCAGAACTTTCAAACCCATGGTGGGTTCATGATTTAGCAATCTTTGCAGACATACTGATACATTTGCACAAACTAAACGTGAACTTGCAGGGAAAATCAAAGATGCTGTCAGATCTAGTGCAGACTGTTTGCATTTGCACACAAACTGCAATTATTTCAAAGGCAAATGCAAAAGGAAGAACTGACACACATTAAATCGATGTCACCATTTCAATCGGGGTCAAATGAAGACCCTGAAGCCAATGTTTTATCCTGGAGCACACACACATATGCAGAATTGATTGCAGAACTCATGGAGAGTTTCAAAAGTAGATTCCTAACCTGCACACTTCATTTCTTTGATTTATCCGTTTAGCGCTGAAATTGATTGGTTGTCAGACCATTTTGTTACTGATGAAGCAAAACTTTGGATTGAAATGATTGAACTTCAAGAGGATGACAAACTCAAATCTATGCTGAAAGAGGGAATTCTTAACTTCTGGAAATGTCTACCAAAAGTGAGCTATCCAAACATCAGACACGCAGCCGTGAAATTAATTCCAATGTTTGCCTCCGCATATGTTTGCGAATTGTTTTATGTTTTTCAACTTTACAACTCGTGAAATCCAAGCACCGATCCACTTTGACAGCCTCACATTAAAGAACTACTGTGTCTGAACACTACTGACCACAAACCCCATTTCAAGACTTTGGAATCTCTGGCAGTCTTTCCTTTCAACCAAACTGTCCAAACGTGAAAATCTCAAGATATGAAAGATAATCGTTGTTTCATTATAAACAGTAACAATTTTAGATGTAATTTTGGTAAAAAAAAAAAAAAACGATGGATGGATAATTAAAACATTTATTAATTCTGTTCAGTATAATATATGATTTAACTATTCATTTTTATTTAAAAATTTTATTGTGATCCGTTGACCATGACACTGGTAAATTCTGGCCCCAACTCCCACTCGTGTTGGCCACACATGGCCTATAACTATAAGTTACTGTTCCATCTCTCAGTTATGCATGAGTGGGGAGGGCCCAAGGACACACTCCTTTTTATCTATTTTATTTTCAGTATTACCCTATGAAAAACAACCATACGACAATTTCAAAAGAGTATATTATCAGTGTGACTGATCAATTGAGAAAAATATAGCTGAAAATTAAAAAGTGAAGAAAACAATTACTTCTACATAAATATGATAATCAATATGGCACATAATGTTTTCCTAAGTTACATGATTTTTATTTGGAGCATTCATATGCAAATATATACTGACAAGTAATTGGAAACAGACAATCTTTAGTAAAAAAAAAAACTAAAAAGCCTACAATGCAATAAGGAAGCACAATATATAGCCTTAAATAACCATTGGTTTGTGTTGTCTCAAAGGGGGAGCAGGAACAGGCTGATAACTAGCAAAGTGGCTCGCTATGTTGCTCGCTTCTGAATTCATGACTAGGGCAGGGAAAGACGAGGTTAGGTAGGCAGACAGGAATTCAGGCACCGCATCCACCAGTTAGGCATGGATAGGCAGCAGACCATAGTGGCAGCATGGCAGCTACAGTACTGTAGTGAGGTACTAAGTTAAGATACAGTACATCAGCACAAATGACAGCACTCAGCTCAGCACTGCAGCAGTATGACTGCAGGCAGATAGAGAGAGAAAATAATATCCAAATACAAAACAGTTGTTCATGAATCTGACTCGTGCAGATATGCTGTATAACATGATTTCATAAGATTTGAACCTAGGATGGAGGGGGAGGGACAAGAAAGAGATAACAAACTAAATAGAATATATGTGGATGGTGAAATAGCAAGGGTCGTGGAGGCAGAAGTGGGAGTTTGGCAAGCAGCGAGACACCCATATTAAATACAGATAATACTAGAAAATTTCTAAAGACTAAATCCAATATGAGTAGAAAGGCAGGAGCAGATAAGATAATAGTACAAACTAAAAAAAAAATTAAATGCATGCTTGTATCAAGGGTTTCCTAGAAATCCTGCACCCAGACACAGTTCCTCTGCCTGTCCACCGGGTGTGCTGCTATTTATGTCTGGTCTGTGTTTTCCCCTGTCTGTCTGCTCTTGGGTTATTCCTATCTTCTGTCGCTGCCTGCCTTTATAGTTTCCTGTTTCCTGTTCTTCCTTGCCTTTGCTTTGTGTTTCCTGACCTCTGCCGGAACCTGTGGCTACAATTGTTCCTGTCCCTTAATAAAGGCCCTTACCTGCATTAGGCTTGTCCCTGTCTTTTCTTGCCCTGCCCCTGTCAATTTCCTGTTTCCAATCCCTGCCTGTGACCCTGACCACGATTCTTGCCGCTTGCCCTGGACACCTGCTTGTGACCCCGTCTATGATTCTTGCCACCTGCCCTGTACCCCTGCTTGTGACCACGACTATGATTATTGTCACCTGTCCTGGACCCTTGCCTATGAACCTGACACCTTCTTGTCTGGCCCCTGCTGTTCCGGCCACTGAGGTCCTACCTGCACTTGAAGTTGACAGAAAGCAAAGGCCTTACCATGGATCTCACCGGAACAGACTCCGACCTCACACAGCAAGTGTACTCTTTAATTGTTCTTGCTTTTGAACTACAGCACAAGCTGCAGCTCACAGGGACACTGCTTCATAGTATTGAGGTTGATATACAGGGTCGTGCACTTGCTGAATATTACCTTAGCACTTCTGACAGCCGGTCACCTCACTCTTCCTGAGACACCCCAATTCTTTTCTGAGGTAGCGCAAGTTGAAGCGATTTTATATTTTAAAGACAAATTTTATGTGGACTTCTACATTAACTCAGGCTCAACCGGCAATCCATTTATTACATGTGGTCACATCCCTGCAAAAACAACTGGGGGATGTCTTTGTTAAGGTTAATAATGCTATGACTCTGCAGCAGGAGTTACGTACTCATCAGTCAGTCACACCCTTCAGCCAGCAGCCTCCCTGCCTCTTGCTGAGGAACTGTAGATAAGGGAGATCCAACGCACAACGGATTTGCTCATAAGAAAATTTATTGTGCCACACAACGTTTCGACGTTGTGACAGGCCTGTCACTTGATAAAGACCTTACAGTCGAAACGTTGTGTGGCACAATAAATTTTCTATTGAGCAAATCCGTTGTGCATTGGATCTCCCTTATCTACAGTTCAGATCAGGATTACCAGGACAGGTACCCCTTGAACGGTAATATTGAATGCACTGTTTGATTGTGGTGTGCAGCACATAATCTTTGTTTTTCTTTCTTCCTGAGGAACCTCATTCCCATTCTGGGGGAAATCAAACTAAGGTTCCCTTCTTGGAGTCAATGAACATTTCTCCTACTGTTTTCCCTTCGCTGTGCAAGATCCTGATGGCTGATTATGGTGCCCCTTCTTTACCTCCTATAGTTTTCCCTTCAATCAGTGATTCCCCTATTGTTTTATTAGGTTTCCTGCTTTGAAGACAGGTTCCTCTTTTCCTGTTTCCCCGGCTGTGCCTGTCATTACAATTGCTGGTGTTCACACTCCCACTTCAGAGACAAGAATACATTTCCCTGACTCCTCTACAGAATCTGATTTAACCCCTGCTGGTTGCAAAACTCATTTTTCAGAGGCAAACTGGTATTTTCCTGATTCCTCTGCACTACCTGGAATAACCACTGCTGACTTTCGGGTTCCCATTTCAAAAGAAAGTGTACTTCCCCTTGTTTTTCTTGTAATATGTGATATTCCTACTACTGATTCTAAAGTCTCAAATGTTAAAGCAAGTTCCTCTGTGGTTTCCCTGCAATGTGTGATATTTCTATTGCTAATTCCAATGTTTCTGTTTTAAAGACAAATGTATTCTTCACTGGTGTTTCTGGGGGTTTGGGTTCCCTATTTCTGATTATGTGGCTGCCACCTTAAAGACAAGATTGTCTTTCACTGAGCCCAAGATACCCATGTCTGATTCTACTCACGATGGCTACACAAAACATATAGAAGTTTTGAACAATAAGGGTGAGCACGGTACCACTAATTCATCAGAGCTTCTCAAGGCAAAGAGAAAGAAGAAAAGAGGGTCTCTGTTACAGTGGAAGTTACAGAAACAATTAGGCCGTGCCTATAGTGCTGTGGATGGCGATGGCGACACAGCGGTGAAAGTCATATTTGACTGGGCGGCGGTGGTGCGTGTTTCCAGCAATTTGATTGGTTCAAGGGCCTTCACGTGACGCGACAACCCTTGAAAAATCACATTTTGGCGGCTACCAGTTTTCGCGACGGCGACATCGCTCCGTCGCTTTGTCGCCATCGCACGCACTATAAGCGCACGTGGTGGCGGTAATGCATTTGTTTTCGGGCGACGTCACGTCACCGTCACTGGCACTAAAAGCACGGCATTAAGGATGAACCTTCAACATCCAGAAAGCCTTCATTAGTAGGGAACAGAGATTTTCTGCAGCCTAGGGTGACTAGCAGAATCATCCCAGGAGTAGTGGAAAAGAAAGAGGATGTCTTTAACCAAGGTAAAGATGCCTTAACTCAGACACTTCAATCTGCATGGAGTGAGATTGATTGCTTTTCTGGACGTCTAGATAAAACGCAAGAAGCTAAGGCTGCCCTATAAAAGTGTCTGTCCACAGCAATTGCTAAATGCATATTACAGGAGAAAGAAAATCATCAGTTGGAGAATGACATGGTAATCATGTCAAGTAATCTGGAGATGGCATACACTGAGGTTGCCCAGGACCAGAGCTTCATTGACAAAGTTGGCGCAGCGCTGTGTCAAGGGTTGATCTACGGCTGGAGTGGATCCCAGTGGCAGGAAAAACAGAGAGCCTGGTCGGGGTCACAAGCAGAGGTCGGAGGCAGGTGGCAGATAGCGTGGTCGGGATCACAAGCAGAGGTCGGAGGCATGTGGCTGAAAGTGTGGTCTGGGTCACAAACAGAGGTCGGAGGCAGGTGACAGATAGTGTGGTCAGGGTCACAAGCAAATGTCGGCAACGAGAAGACAGGAACAGGAATGGGACTCAGAAATAGGACTGGGACTGAGGAACAGGGCAACAGCAAAAGGCAACAGCAGCAATACCAGCAGCAGCAACAAATACAGGAACCTAGTAGGTGCTGGAGGAACCAGTATAAATAGGCAAGGAAGGTTTATATTGGTCTGGCTGGAGGCATTGGACAAATGCACAAGTGTCAGGGTCTGGAATGTTTTTTGAGAGAGCTACCAGAGTAGCAGCAGTCCCAGTGGATAAGCATGGTACTGCTGGCTAGAACCTGATATTACTCCCCCCTCCCAAGAGTGTTCTCCAGATGATCCTTCCTAGGCTTGTCTGGATATCTCCGGTGGAAAGCCCTGACTAGTCGTGGATTATGTGCAAAATCGTTGGGTTCCCAGGACCTCCCCTCTGGGTCATAGCCCCCCGCCACCCCAGTGGACCAGGTACTTTAATCTCCTTGGTGTAACCTGGAGTCCAAAATTCTCTCCTCAATTAATTCCTCTTCAATATCCACAAGGACAGGGTCAGGAGGAGGATGTCTTCATCCAGGAAACGGATTCTCCAGGAATGGCTTCAGCAGGGAAGTATGAAAAACAGGGTGTATTTTAATGGCCTCTGGAAGCTCTAATCTAAAGGACACTGGATTAATTAGTGCTGAAATGAGGAATGGCCCAATGTATTTTTGTCCCAATTTAATGGTTGGAACCTTTTAATCGTAGATTTCTCGTAGAAAGTCAGACCTTATCTCCAACATGAAACTCTGGGGAGGGTCGCGGTGTTGGTCTGCTGTTCTTTTGTACCGTACTTGAGCCTCACGACGTGTCTCTTTGAGGGTCTCCTGGACGTCTCGCAGAATCTCAAGTTTCTCTGTCACTGCCGGAATGGGACCCAAAGATGGAAAACGATGAATAACGGTTGGATGAAATCCAAAATTTGAGAAAATGGGACTCTTCTGTGTTGATGAATTATGTGAGTTGTTGTACGAAAACTCAGCTAACGGTAGAAAATCAATCCAGTCATCCTGGAGATGGCAAACAAAACATTGTAAGTTTTGTTCCAATGTCTGATTGGTCCTTTCGGTCTGGCCATTGGATTGTGGATAATAGCAAGATGATAAATTTAAACGAACCCAAGGATGAGTAGGAATTGGAATAGGCTGCAGCAAACCCACAGGGGATGCTCGAGGAGTCTTCGTCCTAGCAGAGGTCTCACATGAGAGGATCTTGCTCTCCCAGGCTGCTGCAGATGGTTTCTTAGTCCCCGTCTTAATCGTCTGTTTGGACGCAAGATAGAACCTCGCTGGAACGCTGGTCCACTGAGATCCTCGTGTCAGACTCTAGGTGAACTGCTGATGACGTCACCGCGACGCTGTTGCGTCTTTGAAGTTTCTAGCGGTGTAGACTGGGAGCAAGTAGGAGTGTCCGTATGGAGACACTGAACGCAGTGTAATAGACCCACAAATAAGATCTGGAACGGCGCTAGCGTATGCACCTCCTTCCTACACGTTTCGTAAATGAATACTTCATCATGGCATACTAATGTGTAGTATTGGATACTAGATATACCGTGAACTCATTACTGATTGGTTGCCGGAGGATTAGGGCAGCCAACTGGTATGGTGTTGTTACAGTTGATTGCAATATATTATACAAAACATTAAAATACATGCCCCATTCTCGGGAGAAATAACAACAAACTTTAATATATTATTAAAACCAACTATATAATATAAACAGAATTCTCTGAAAATATATAAAGAGAAAGAAAGAAGACAAAAAATTGGATTGATATTAGAACCTTGGAACCTCTAATAATTAATAATGATTGTACCAAATTAGAATATGAACTCAAGATGACACTAGAGTCATCTACGGAGGAAATCATGCTAATAAAGCAGAAAAAAAATTATCGAGATAAAGATGATTATAAGAAAGATAGACAGAAGGATTGGGCAAGATTTGAAAATGATAAGCGTGCCGTTACCCGTGGCCCTAATCCCCCCATTAAACATCCCGAAGGACATTACCCCAAACCTAAGTTTGGGGGATATTGTCCAGAGGGTGAGAGGGGCCAGGGAGAATGGCAGAATTATTACAAAAAACCCTATAAAAATTATAAAAAAGGGAATCAAAAACAACAGGATAGATATAAACAACAAAGAAGGGATAGTTCAAACTCAAAAATAGAGAATAGGAGTAGGGATACCCACTTTAGAGCGAAACATCAAGATAATGATAGATAGAGTACACACACCCCTAAGAATTGATTCCGACCGACAATCACCTGAACGTTCCCTTTTTCTGGAGGTACTAAAATCAAGGTATATGGGGCCAAAGGAAAAGGGGAATTCAGAGCGGGAAAAAGAGAAACGGAATCAAGAGACACCAAAGACCCAGAAAAGGGGTCACTCACCCGAAGAGGGACGAGAGGGGGGTGGAGATCCCAAGCAAAAAGAAGGGAACAGGAACGGGAAAGATAGCTGAACCAGTTAAAGGGATTTTTAATTTGTCCTCTGTTACCCTAACGGACCATCAGGAACAAGCCCTTAATAAAGGTCTTTCCTTTTCTAAAAGTTGTGGTCCAAATGGATTCCAGCTCTTTTCAGATTTACATAAATTCACAAGAAATCTAACTCTGAAAAGACATTTTCTCAAACTAGAAACAGGCATTGATCCACTGATTGTAGATGAAACCATTGATCCTCCGAGTGAGGATGAAGACTTGGTAATATATTCACATACAAATTTTAAACCATTGTCTAAATTTTATCCTGCCCATAGTAAAGGCAGTTTTATAGATTAATTTTTTAATATAGCCAATAACGAATTCACACAGCTGGTTAAAGATTTTAAGTTATCCGATACCAAACAAAATTTGACACATGACGAGTACCTAGCCCTAAAGGGATTACAAGATAATGATCAAATAATCATTCGCCAAGTGGACAACGGTAGAGGCATAGTGCTTCAAGATAGAGAAGACTACGAAGTAGAAGCACTACGTAAACTGAATGACCCTATTTCTTATAGGAAACTGTCAAATGATCCTACTCAGGATTTTCTAAAAGAACTTAAGGTTCTACTTGATGATGCTGTTACCTCCACTGTAATCACTAAATCTGAATTTCTTTTTTTGTATGTACAATATCCACGTATACCTATATACTATCACCTTCCCAAAATACATAAAGCACTGAATAACCACCTGGGAGACCCATAATTTCCAGTATCTGCTCCCTGACCGCCAATTTGTCACAATATGTGGACTTTTTTCTACAAAAATATGTCCAAATTTTACCGTCACATATAAAGGACACCACAGCAGTTCTAAATTTGGTGAAAACTATAAATTGGCAAGAAAAGTACAGATGGGTTACTTTTGACGTGCAAATCAATATATATATATTTTTTAATAAAATATTTTAATAATTAATTCCCTGTAATGCAAGAGTTATATATATGTAGTTGCTATAGATTATAAATTACTAAATATAATATATATGCTCTCCAATCTAATATTAATCCAATTTATTATCTTCTTTCTTTCTCTTTATATATTTTCAGAGAATTCTGTTTATATTTGTGGGTGTATTACACTGCGTTCAGTGTCTCCATACGGACACTCCTACTCACTCCCAGTCTACACCGCTAGAAACTTCAAAGACGCAACAGCGTCGCGGTGACATCATCAGCAGTTCCCCTAGAGTCTGACACGAGGATCTCAGTGGACCAGTGTTCCGGCGAGGTTCTATCTTGCGTCCAAACAGATATTAAGACGGGGGCTAAGAAACAATCTGCAGCAGTCTGGGAGAGCAAGATTCTATCCCTTGGATTGACCTGTACCAGATCGGATTCGGTGTAGAAGAGCGGGTGTTGTGGTAACATGTCCCTAACATGTTAATGTCCTTTCATAATTTTATTGATGTACGTGCGATACTTACCCGCTGAAAATTTTCACAATATATTTAAATATTACACAATGAGGTTTTTGCGCTGTTTTTTCTTCTTTTTTTTTTCATGGCTTTGATGAATCCCTCCAGATCCTTAGTAGTGGGCTATCGTGTTCTTACATAGGGGAGACCCAAAAAAAGGGCCTCATCCTTCAGCAGGATGATAATTAGTCCCACCTTGGCTTCGTCAGTATTATAGATGGTGGGCTTTAGCTGAAATAGAGTCTGCATTGGTTGAGGAAACCCCGGAATTGTTGATTTTTCCCCCAACAAAAATCTGGAAGGTGTACACAGAGAGCAGTTTGCATAGGCACAACATTTTGAACAGGTGCAGCTCTTATTACGGCCCGTAGTTCATGTACTTCAGCTTCTGCGGCCAAGACGGTTGTAAACATGTCCTTGTTCCTGGAAGCCGGCCATGACATGTTGCAAGGAAGCCATCTGCTGAACCACGTTCTGGTCTGTTCCGGCGGGATCCATGATAGGACCTGTTTATTCTGTCAAGGGTTGATCTACGGCTGGAGTGGATCCCAGTGGCAGGAACAGCAGGGAGCATGGTCAGGGTCACATGCAGAGGTCGCAGGCAGGTGGCATATAGCGTGGTTTGGTCACAAGCAAAGGTCGGCAATGAGAAGACAGGAACAGGACGGGGACTCGGGAACAGGACTGGGACTCAGAACAGGACTGGAACTGAGGAACAGGGCAATGGTAAAAGGCAACAGCAGTGAATACAGGAATCTAGCAGGTGCTGAGGAACCAGTATAAACAGACAAAGGAGGAACAGGAAAGGGAGGTTTATATAGATCTGGCTGGAGGCATGGGACAGGTGCACAGGTGTCAAGTTTCAGGGTCTGAAATGTTCTTTGAGAGAGCTAGCAGAGTAGCAGCAGTCCTGGTGGATGAGCATGGGTACTGCAGGCAAGAACCTGACATGCTGGAAACTTCTCAGAAGGAAGTTCATATGCTTAATACAGAGCTGGAAGCCTCTATGGAGAGGAGTGACCACTTCAACACAGAGGTACATTCCATGAGAGAGATTTTTGTAGAGTTAAATAGTAGTTTTGAAAATGTAAATCAAGAGATAAGAAACGCCATGAATTAGAAGAGGAGAAGAGACTATTGATGCCAGAAACGTCAAGGATGCAATTGGCACTGGAAGAAACAGAGGGCGCCTTGGAAAAGGAAGGAGTAACTCCCAATGTTTCCAGTTAGAACTTTCTCAAATCAGAACAGACTGAAATAAAGAATAGAAGCATCCTGAAACTTCAGAGATACTACAGAGCCCTCATCCAAGGAAGGCTAGAGAGGCAGCGTTATCTGCACCAACGCTCTGCAGCTGTCATCATACAGGCCGCCTATAGAGGGATACAAATGTGTCAGCTTTGTTGCCGAATAAAGCAGCCTGAATTCTTCAGTCAGTTTGGAGAATGCACTGACGAAGGAGAAAATATAAAGATTTGAAACAATGTGTGATTGTACTGCATTAAAATGTCAGAAGGGTTCAGCAACAAAGACGCTACAGGAATATAAAGAAACCTGCTTGTGTGATTCAGTCCAGATACAGATCCTGCATCCTAACCAAGCAAGCTATGAGTTCCTATAAACTCATTCACTATGCTGTCTCAGTGCTACAGTCTGCTTTCCACAAGATGCTGCAAAGAAGAAGCAGGTTACAACGAAGTGCAATTTTTATCCAGTCATTCTACTGTGCCCATGTGATCTGAATCCATTTCTTTGTTATGAAAGCCACTGCTATCAAGATTCAGGGGGCTATGCACTAAGCTCAATGGCTTTGCGTTCTGATGTTCCAAAATAGCAGGTTCGTTAAAAAGTGAGGCCGGGGACACGATTCACTAAGGCCTTGAACCCATTTTTTAACGTACCTGCTCAAAATATCTCAAAATAGCCACAGCGTACGTGTTGCTTTTTTTCCGCCTGCAAGCGTTCTTAACCTTTACGTACGCTAGCTGATAGAAAAACAAAGCCACATGTAACATTTGCATGGAAATTCTGTATCTCCATGCAAGACTGTTACAGGCAATCGTACACTAAATAAAAACATTTTAATAATAGTGTACATGAGCAGGGGGTCTCAGGACCTGAACCGAATTGTTTTCAGGTCCGAGGACCCCCTACTTCAGGAGATGCAGGCCCCGTTATGGGGTGCCGGTATCCCCTGCACTTTAAAGCTCCCGCGTCACGTGTCCGGGACATTTAAATTCTGCAGGGGATACCGGCACCCCATAAAGGGGCCTGTATCTCCTGAAGCAGGAAAGTGTAGTGGGACGAGCACTGCTAATTCAAACAGGCTGGAGGCAAAGTGCTACAAAAAGGGGTACTTTATTACGGCATGACAGCCAATATAAAAACAAGAAGGGTCCTCTGACGCGTTTCGTCCCTTGTGGGGACTTTATCAAAGACTTTCCTATAGACTGGCTGCATCACTTTATTTGTTTTCTTTCGTTTTTTAATACTTCATGTTCTATTTATATGTTTTTAAGTTTAATAAAAGCCAATTACTGTGCATTTGAAACTACTCCCTGTCTCAATACCAAAAGGGAGGAGCGTCTAGCCTTTCTCCCCTTGCCGGGATATCAACTTTGAAGCCACCAGAGATACCTTTATGTGTGTTTTCTCACACAAGGCCATGTGAGTATCATCTTTTATATTTATTACTACCAATCATCACTCACCATTTAGAGATACCCTTACGTGTGTTTACTCACACGAGGCCGTGTGAGTATCATACTTTATATTTATTATATTTATCATTACCCATTATTTTTCACCACTCACGCGTTCATTAAGTATTGGCTACCTGTATTGGATACGTTTGCCACGTGTGACAAAGAAAAGATACCTCACCCACAGGTTGCACTCACACTGGGCCGTGTGAGTGACTGTACTCATTTTCTGTTTTATATCACAGCTGGTCACTGTATATCACTGGTATTTGCCATATTGCTCATACATGTGTATATCTATCTGTTTGCCTTGAGGGTAACGCCTGAAGGAAAAGTCGTCGGCGAACCGAAGAACTCCGCTGGACCTGAGAAGAAAAGGGAAGAATAAAGACACCACTACAGAGGAAAAAGAAAAAGAGGAAGAAAATAAAGAAGATAATAAGGATACCTTGAAGTGATAGTATTTACACAAGGCCGTGTAAGTGTGTTTGCATTTTTATTACTCCCACCACCTTTTATTAGAGATCTATCAGAGGTTTTATACATAATATTATACATTACAACATCATCCCTCTACCTGTGCTCCCCCTTTTTTCCTGTATCTCATTACCTTAGTGGCTATCCGCTAAGGCAATGAAGGGGTTAAGGCACATTAGCATGTTTATTGGGGACAATTGCCAACAATAAACATAGCAATATACAACACACATCCTCCCTGCCCCCTAACACATACAGTACTGTAATGGTCAAAAAAAACTATTATCCACATATGGATAATAATGCATTTGCCCATTTTAAATACATATAAATTACAATAAATACAGTCAATATATATTACACTTACCTATTACAGGCACCCACGATGAAGGTCATCTTCATCCTCATCTTCATCCTGCCCATGCCCCTCCGATGCTGCAAAACATACACAAGAATAAAAACATCCAATGTAATGTCCCCTAACCCCTTAATCACCTTAGCGGTTATTAACCGCTACAGTCGGTTAACCCGTTAACAGGGGTTAACCCACCCTCACCCACCACTCGGTAGGCCTACATACCCTCCCCCACTAACCCCCCACCCCATGAGGCCTAACCAACCTCACTCACTACCCAGCCGGGAGGCCTACCCACATACCCTTGGGGTCAATACCCCCTTCCCCCACCCCCAGTACCCACAATAAAAACAATAAACTGCCCCACAATAAACATCATTCTATTTATTAAATACATAAGCCACACCCGGTGCCCCCCTCCATAAATACATGATTTATTATTTTACATACAGGGTTAATACCCAAGGCCCACGGGAGTCCCTGGTGGACCTGACGGGTCAGCTCACAGATCTACAGGTGACCAGCATCATGTTTCACACAGGGTCTGGAGGCCTGTTGGTGGTTCCCGCCAGGCACCATGGTCCACCAGGTGGTCTCCGCGGGTCACCGTGTGCCACAATGGGGTCTCCACTGTAGGCCCGAGGATGTCTGGGGGGCCCTGGGTCAGACCCACAGGTGTCTGAGGGGCCTCGGGTGGTTCCCATGGGGGTCTGGGGACCAATGGGTGGTCCCTATGGGTCCGCGGTGCCCCCACAGATGTGGGGCCACCGGTTCTTCCCGCAGGTGTCCCCTGTGGACCCGGCAGCCTGTTACCCATGAGAAGCCAGAGGATACCGCAGGTGGTCTCCAGAGGTCCACCGCAAACCAAAAGGAACCAACCCTGTATGTAAAAAAAATAAACCGGACCTATACATTAAATACATCAATCCCCCCCCCCCCCCCAACACATACAGTACAATAATGTGCAAAATAACTATTATTCAGATATGGATAATAGATTATTTGCCCATTATGAAACACATAAAACATGCATAAATCAAAACATGAATTCTTAATCTTAAAATCACCACATTGCATGTTACAATAATTCCAGCAGCAATTGTAAATATAAAACAACAAACCAGCAGCTACACAAATGTATATGAAATGTCACACAATTGCATTGAGTGTGTACATGATGCAATTAATCTGTGCATCATGTAACGCTATGCAAAATATATGTAACAATATAATACACTATGAACAATGTCCCCTAACCACCAATGCCATCATGAAAATCAAATAGAAACTAAGCAACATCAATACAATTACCATCAATCAATTAATCCATTTCCTAAACCAATTACAATACAATACAAATCAATTATACAATTCCCTATTCAATTCCTAAAGCCAAACCATTGCCAAAACAATTCTAATTGAAAGTAACCACCATCATTCTAATCAAACTACCAGAAAGAAGCCATTAAAAATAACGTGTAACTAAATACAAATTACATTATTCACACCAATGTCTAAATAAAGCTGATAAATACATTAGCCATACATGAAAAGAACATAAACATTAGCAAAACAATCAATTATTATCCCTATATGTCTATCCATATAGATAGATATACATAACATACAGGGGCAATAATAGAGCATAAAAAACAAGAAATTTACATCTAAAAATCACATAGAATACACCCATTCACTGTCCGTGAATGTATGTATAGCCATAGGTACATAGATACATTCACGGGCATTAAATGGGACTGAAAAAATAAAAGACATGAATCAAAATTCAAAACAACCTGTAAAAGTAAAAATAATACACTTTTCTTTTGTTTACTTACCATTAGATGCCCACTCAACGAAATCCAGGCGACCCGGAAGCACTGGAAACAATCCACAGGTAACCATAAAATAATAAACCCTTAAAATCCATAGTGGTGTCTTCTTTCTTCTATTTGTAATCCTTCCAGTCAGTCTTGGGGTCTTCTTTTCTTCTTTGGGGTCTTCTCCGTCTTCTTCCGTCTTCTTCCATCTTCTTCTGTCACGCCCTTCTTTTCTCCTCGGTGTCTGGCTTCAAAATGAGGCGACATAGTCTTTTATAGGTCTATGACGTCAGATTTTGGTCAAATGTGTCCCACGGTCCTGATTGGGCCGTGAAAAACATGTGAATTGTAAAAAAAAAAAAAAAAAATTATGACGTCATTTAAAGGCAATGACGCCAGCCAATCAGAATGGCTAAGTTTCAATTGCCTTTATGATGACGTCCTCAAAACAAAGATGGCCGGCGACACCTGGTACGGTAGCCAATCAGAGTGTGGGAACTCCATCCCAACTCTGATTGGCTCAAGTAGACCATGTGACAAAGGCTTTGCTTCAGCCAATCAGAATTGGGATGGATTTCCCACGCTCTGATTGGCTACCGTACCATGTGTCGCCGGCCATCTTTGTTTTGATGACGTCATCTTAAAGGCAATTGAAACTCAGCCATTCTGATTGGCTGGCGTCATCGCCTTTATATGACGTCATCATTTTTTTTTTTTTTTACAATTTACATGTTTTTCACGGCCCAATCAGGACCGTGGGAAACATTTGACCAAAATGTGACGTCATAGGCCTATAAAAGCCTATGTCGCCTCATTTTGAAGCCAGATGCCGAGGAGGGAACACCTCCCCTCCTAAGAAGAAAAGAAGGGCATGGCAGAAGAAGATGGAAGAAGACGGAAGAAGACGGAGAAGACCCCAAAGAAGAAAAGAAGACCCCAAGACTGACGGGAAGGATTACAAATAGAAGAAAGAAGACACCACTATGGATTGTAAGGGTTTATTATTTTATGGTTACCTGTGGATTGGTTCCAGTGCTTCCGGGTCGCCTGGATTTCGGTGAATGGGCATCTAATGGTAAGTAAACAAAAGAAAAGTGTATTATTTTTACTTTTACAGGTTTTTTTTATTTTTGAATCATGTCTTTTATTTTTTATGTCCCATTTAATGCCCGTGAATGTATCTATGTACCTATGGATATACATACATTCACGGACAGTGAATGGGTGTATTCTATGTGATTTTTAGATGTAAGTTTCTTGTTTTTTATGCTCTATCCTCGGGCTTCTCACGGGTACCAGGCTGCCGGGTCCACGGGGGACACATCTGCCCCACGGGGGACACCTGTGGGGCAGAACCGGTGGCCCCACATCTGTGGGGGCACCGCAGACCCATAGGGACCACCCGTGGGTCCCCACACCCCCGTGGGAACCACCCGAAGCCCCTCTGACACCTGTGCGTCTGACCCGGAGCCCCCAGACATCCGCGGGCCTACCGTGGAGACCCCATTGTGGCCCACGGTGACACGAGGAGACCACCTGGTGGACCATGGCGCCTGGCGGGAACCACCAACAGGCCTCCAAACCCTGTGTGAAACATGATGCTGGTCACCTGTAGGTCTGTGACCTGACCCGTCAGGCCCACCGGGGACTCCCGTGGGCCTGGGGTATTAACCCTGTATGTAAAATAATAAATCATGTATTCATGGGGGGGCAGTGTATTGTTTTTATTATGGGTACTGGGGGTGGGGGAAGGGGGTATTGGCCCCAAGGGTATGTGGGTAGGCCTCCCGGCTGGGTAATGGGTGAGGTTGGTTAGGCCTCATGGGGTGGGGGGTTAGTGGGGGAGGGTATGTAGGCCTCCCAGAGTGGTGGGTGAGGGTGGGTTAACCCCTTAATGACTGTAGCGGTTAATAACCGCTAAGGTGATTAAGGGGTTAGGGGACATTACATTGAATGTTTTTATTCTTGTGTATGTTTTGCAGTATCGGAGGGGGCATGCGAAGGATGAAGATGAGGATGAAGACGGCCTTCATCGTGGGTGCCTGTAAAAGGTAAGTAATGTACTGACTGATATGCGTGTACTGACTGATATGTGTGGTTGATTTCAAATGCTGTTTTTTTAAAGTGTGTGCAGTTAGAACCAGAAGGAAAGGGAAGTACTGGGTATACTAGCAGGGGTGGCTGTTTTTTGGGAGTGTGCAGTGGGTTAATCTATTTTTAAAGTGTGCTGTAATTTGAAGCCTGTAACTTTTTTCCCCTTTCTCCTGCCTGAGGCAGAGTGGGTGTGGTTGGTTAAGTGGCTGGCCTAACACACCTGCAGTGGGTGGGGTCAGTTAATTGATAACCTACCATACCTGGTGGGTGTCCCTATTTAAACAGAGGCTTCTAACGAATCCTGAGCTTGTGTGTACTGACTGATATGTGTGGTTGATTTCAAGTGCTGGTTGTTTAAAGTGTGTGCAGTTAGAACCAGAAGCAGTGCTGGTTGTTTAAAGTGTGTGCAGTTAGAACCAGAAGCAGTGCTGGTTGTTTAAAGTGTGTGCAGTTAGAACCAGAAGCAGTTTGAACAAGGAAGCGGTTAAACAAGGTATAGTTATTGAAGTACAGTTTACTGTTAGTACTTCTAATCTTCATAGTTGCTAGAATGAGCAAGATTGAAAATGCCACTCAATGCACATCTTGCCACATGTATGTGCACTTGGAGCAGCTGTTCCAAGGAGCATACCGCTGTGAAAAGTGTGAGCGGGTGGTCTCTTTAGAGACAGAGATTACTGATTTGAAGAGGTAACTTGCAATATTGAGGGACATTGGCAATCTTGAAAGGGAATTACAGCTCACTGAGCTGGCCCTTGCTTCGATTAGTGGTGCAGATGGTGGCGCTGTTAGTGAGGAGCAGGTAGGTAGCTGGGTGACAGTTAGAAGGGGAAGCAGGGGCAATAGGGAGAGGCAGGTCGTTTCTGAGCTGACACATCCCAATAGATTTGCCATGTTGAGTGAAGATATTGGGAATGTTGGGGCAGAAATGGCAAGGCTGGGGGAGACTAATTCCTCTAGCAGCCAGGGGAATAGTTCCTCCAGCACAGTGGGGACTCAGGATGCTCAGATACAAAGAAAGATTGTGGTGGTAGGGGACTCCATTATTAGGAAGGTAGATAGGGCAATCTGTTGCCAGGACCGCATGAACCGAACAGTTTGTTGTCTCCTGGGTGCTCGGGTTCGGCACATTGCGGATCGGGTAGACAGATTGTTGGGGGGGGGGGGAGGGCTGGGATTGACCCAGCGGTCTTGGTACACGTTGGCACCAATGACAAAGTTAGAGAAAGATGGAGGGTCCTTAAAAATGATTTCAGGGATCTAGGCCAAAAGCTTATGGCAAGGAACTCCAAGGTAGTATTTTCTGAAATACTACCAGTGCCATGCGCTATCGCAGGGAGACAGTCAGAGATCAGGGAGGTTAATGCATGGCTAAGAAAGTGGTGCAGGAAGGAGGGGTTTGGGTTTTTAGAGCACAGGGACTCCTTTTCTGAGAGGTGCCATCAATATTCTAGGGACGGATTGCACCTCAATGAAGAGGATCTCCTGTGCTAGGGGGGAGAATGCTAAAAATATTGGAGGAGATTTTAAACTAGGATGGAGGGGGGAGGGGAATGAAACAGATAATTAACTAAATGGAATAGATGAGGATACAAGGTGGTATGGAGGTAGAATGGGGGCAAGTGCAAGTTTGACAAGCAGTGAGACACCCATAGTAAAAACAGATAATACTAGAAAACTTCTAAAGACTAAACAAAGTGTGCGCAGAAAGGAAGGAGCAGATAAGATAATAGTACAGGCTGAAAAAAAACTGAAATGCATTCTTGCTAATGCAAGAAGCCTGACAAATAAAATGGGGGAGCTTGAATTAATAGCTGCAAGGGAGCAGTATGATATCATAGGAATTACTGAAACATGGTGGGATGAAACTCATGACTGCACAGTAAATTTAGAGGGTTATTCTCTTTTTCGGAAGGATCGAACAAGTAGAAGGGGAGGTGGAGTATGTTTATATGTTAAACCGGATCTAAAACCTATTATAAGGGATGATGTCTATGAAGGGAATGATGAAAATGTAGAGACTTTGTGGATAGAAATTAGCAGTGGAGGTAAAAGTATAAAGAAAATGTTTGTGGGAATATGCTATGAACCACCAAATATCTGTGAGATTGAGGAAGCTAAAATACGTTTGCAAATGGAGAAGGCATCAAAACTGGGTCATGTTTGCATAATGGGGGATTTTAATTATCCAGACATGGACTGGGGCAATGAGATTAGCGTTACAACAAAAGGGAACAGGTTTTTGGGGGTGCTTAAAGACAATTATATGACCCAAATTATTGAGGAACCAACCAGGAGAGGGGCAGTTCTGGATTTGGTCATATCAAACAATGTAGAAGTAATAACAAATATTCAAGTCCTGGAACATTTGGGTAACAGTGATCATAACATGGTCTCATTTGAAATAAATTATCAAAAAACAGATCACTTGGGTTCAACAAAGACCTTCAACTTTGGAAAGGCAGAATTTAATAATCTAGTAGTAATTCAATGGGATGATGTTTTTGCAGGGAAAAATGTAGAAGATAAATGGGCAGTCTTTAAAACATTGTTAGAAAAGCACACTTATCAGTGTATACCCTTGGGTAATAAGTATAAAAGAAATAATTCTAAACCAATGTGGCTAAATAAACAGGTAGGGGAGGAAATGGACAAGAAGAGGAAGGCGTTTAGATTCTTTAAGTCAGAAGGGACAGAGACATCATATCAGAATTATAAGGAATGTAACAAAAATTGCTAAAGGGCAATCAAATTAGCAAAAATGGATAATGAAAAAAGGATTGCAATAGAAAGTAAGGTCAACCCTAAAAAATTCTTTAAGTACCTTAATAACAAAAAAATGAGAAAAGAAAATATAGGACCCTTTCAGTGTGAGATGGGTAGGCAGATTATTGGAGATAAGGAAAAAGCTGAGGTATTAAACAAATTCTTTGCCTCTGTGTTTACCAGGGAAGAATTAAGTTCAATAGTAGTGCCGCAGGAGGAAGCCACAACCTCCATATTAATGAACAATTGGTTAACAGAGGAAGAAGTTCATAAGCGACTTGAAAAAATTAAAGTAAATAAGGCACCTGGCCCCGATGGCATACATCCAAGAGTTCTCAAGGAGTTAAGCTCAGTAATAGCAAAACCATTATATTTAATATTCAAGGACTCCATTTCCACAGGCTCAGTACCACAAGATTGGCGTAAAGCAGATGTGGTGCCTATATTTTAAAAGGGAGCTAGATCACAACCGGGAAATTACAGACCTGTAAGCCTGACTTCAATAGTAGGGAAACTACTTGAAGGTTTAATACGGGATAATATTCAGGAATATCTAATGGAAAACAAAATTATTAGTAATAGTCAGCATGGATTTATGAAGGATAGATCTTGCCAAACTAACCTTATTTGTTTCTTTGAGGAGATAAGTAGAAATTTAGACCAGGGTAATGCAGTTGATGTGGTCTACTTAGATTTTGCAAAGGATTTTGATACGGTTTCACACAAGAGGTTGGTGTACAAAATAAAGAAAGTTGGACTCAGTAATAAGATATGCACCTGGATTGAAACCTGGTTAAAGGACAGACAACAGAGGGTTGTCATAAATGGAACTTTTTCAGGTTGGGCTAAAGTCGTAAGTGGAGTACCTCAGGGATCGGTACTGGGACCCCTGCTTTTTAACTTGTTTATTATTGACCTTGAGGTTGGGATCGAGAGCAAAGTCTCCATCTTTGCTGATGATACTAAATTGTGTAAGGTAAAAGAATCAGAGCAGGATGTAATTTCTCTTCAGAAGGACTTGGAGAGACTGGAAACGTGGGCAGGTAAATGGCAGATGAGGTTTAATACAGATAAATGTAAGGTTATGCATTTGGGATACAAGAATAAAAAGGCGACTTACAAATTAAATGGAGATATATTGGGGGAATCCTTGATGGAGAAGGATTTAGGAGTGCTTTTTGACAGCAGGCTTAGCAATAGTGCCCAATGTCATGCAGTAGCTGGAAAGGCAAACAAGATCTTATCTTGCATCAAACGGGCAATGGATGGAAGGGAAGTAAACATTTACATTTGCCCCTTTACAAAGCATTAGTAAGACCACACCTTGAATGTGGAGTACAATTTTGGGCACCAATCCTAAGAAAAGACATTATGGAACTAGAGAGAGTACAGAGAAGAGACACCAAATTAATAAAGGGGATGGACATTCTAACTTATGAGGAGAGGCTAGCTAAATTAGATTTATTTACATTAGAAAAGAGGCGTCTAAGAGGGGATATGATAACTATATACAAATATATTCAAGGAGCTTTCAAAAGAACTATTCATCCCACGGGCAGTACAAAGGACTTGGGGCCATCACTTAAGGTTGGAGGAAAGGAAATTTCACCAGCAACAAAGGAAAGGGTTCTTTACAGTAAGGGCAGTTAAAATGTGTAATTCATTACCCATGGAGATTGTGATGACAGATACAATAGATTTGTTCAAAAAAAATTACAGACCTGTAAGCCTGACTTCAATAGTAGGGAAACTACTTGAAGGTTTAATACGGGATAATATTCAGGAATACCTAATGGAAAATAAAATTATTAGTAATAGTCAGCATGGATTTATGAAGGATAGGTCATGCCAAACTAACATTATTAATTTCTTTGAGGAGGTAAGTAGGAATTTAGACCAGGGTAATGCAGTTGATGTGGTCTACTTAGATTTTGCCCAGGCTTTTAATATGGTTCCACACAAGAGGTAAGTGTACAAAATAAAGCAAATTGTATTCTGTAAAAATATTTACACCTGGATTGAAAACTGGTTGATGGATAGACAGATAATTGTAATAAATTGAACTTTTTCAGGTTGAGATAAAGTTGTGAGTGGAGTACCTCAGGGATCGGTACTGGGACCCCTTCTTTTTATCTTGTTTATTATTGACCTTGATGTTGGCATAGAGAGCAAAGTCTCCATCTTTGCTGATGACACTAAATTGTCAGTAGAATCAAAGCAGGATGTCATTTCTCTCCAGAAAGACTTGGATAGAATTGAAACTTGGGCAGGTAAATGGCAGATGAGGTTTAATACAGATAAATATAATGTTATTCATTTGGGAAACAAGAATAAACAGGCGACTTACAAATTATATGTTCACAAGAGGGGGTCAGGTTGCTCAAGTAACTAGATAAGAGTGAAACAAATGTTCCAAAAAAATAAATTAGATAAACAGAGTACTCTATGGAGAAGTGGGTGACATTCACAATGTATTCCCAGGTGAGTGAGGAGTCTTTGAGTGATCCTTAAAATATATGACAAATATTCCCTGTAGGTCAAGGTGAGTGGAATACAATCCAGACCCCTTAAGACCTCATTGGGAGTATTCAAAGCATAACTTCAACAGAGTAAAGTACTCATAATTCCTTCATGGATGATGTATTATCCTGACCCACTCCAGGAGTCTGTGATAAGGCATGACAGCCGCTGGTTGTAAGATCCAGTTGAGTAGAAAAAGGTAGCAGCGCACCGCCAAAGGGAATCGGGGTCAGTGATAATGGTAAAAAATTATTTATTAAAAAAAACATGACTTAAAAAGGAGGTACAGGGACCCTCCAATGCGTTTCGTACAAACAGGGTACTTTACGAAGGAGTAATGGCCACAATCCACATATTCCCCTTTAAATCTAGCTGTGTGTGGCGTTTTCCCGCCAAAAAGCGTCATGACGCCAAGCGTGCCAACGCCCCCTCTGATGTCAGGCTCCTCACGCGAGAATCAGGCTCTACCCACAGAAGAAAACAATAGCAACAATATAAATGCACTACTCCAGCCGAAGCTGAAGCCCTATTGTACCTAATTGAAGCTCACTCCCTCCCACATTTAAATAGTTAAAAGCTGACTCCATGGCATCTCCCACTCTCAGGGGAACTTGCTTGCTTAAAGTGTGATTGTGACAAATGTATTACAGAGTGCTTTTCCTGGTAATGTACAGGTTAAAAAAAGCTTCAATCAGACTTAGAACTTTTGCAACTAATTTTGACAGATTTATTATAAATCATTCTTCCTGGCAATGCACAGGTTATTAAGAATCTATATTAGTGTTAGGGACCCTTGAAACGTGGTCTGCCGTGCAGTTGGCTCAATGGCTTACAACAATTTGGCCAAAATGTTAAACTAAAAGACCATTTTATTTATTAGTTATTTATACATATTTATATTTATTTATATATATTTAGGCACTGTACCGTATATAAGTTTTTCTGAATGTGCACTGAGCTTTGTCTGTGTTTTTTGTTATGTCTCTGGTTTTAAATATATATTTTGCCATGCTCAGTAGCACTCCTCTGTGAAACTTATATGCTAATATATATGTTGTGGTTATTTTGGGGGGTTCAATATGAGCTTGTAGGTGTTCTGTACCAAAAAAAGAGACATAAAATTAAACATAAGCATAAACAAATATCCACATTTCATATAGCTATAAATAATCAAAATGTAGGGAAGATAAGAATACATAATAAACATAAACTTGAAAAGGATCTTCAATAGAAAAATAGAAAAATAAAAAGAACTCAATAAAGCAAAAATAAATCAAATGAACAAAGTTTGAATAACTAACAGTACTATATCAAAAATATATTCATAATGGATTCATATATTTAGTAGAACATTTGTATACCAATTTTATAAACATTTAATAATGTATTTGGATTTGTATAAATTTTATAAACTCCAAATAATTATTAATAATTCTTTTTTTAGCATGGAGTAAATAATTGGTAGAGATAACCCCCACACTTATATCAATAAATGGAGAGAGAAAATGTTAGAAAGATATATCAGATTGGGACAATAATTAGAAAAACTAATTAGAACGATGATTAGAGAAAATGTACCTGGATCTCAATGGGTTAAAAAGTGTTTTAATTCCCATTCAATATTAATTCCTCTCTGATGGAGTGTATCTAATGAAAAGATCCAGTACGTTTCGTTTTGATTAAGGATATTTAATCTATTGCCTCCCCTGATATATGGGGATACAGTACATGTTCCAATCCCGCAAAACAAAAATGAGCTATACCACCTTTTGGACAATTAGAAAAGTGTCTAGATAATGGGTGGGAAAGAACATTTTTCTTAATTAGATAGACATGTTCAGCTACCTTTGCCTTCAAGGGTCTAATTATACGGCCCATGTATCTTTAACACAGCCACACCAACGTGTGTATATGACAACGCTAGTGGTCAATGAATGAGAAAGTCCAGATTGAAACTGGGGCTCGATTAGAGTTGATGAACAGTGTTCAAATATTATAAGACATTGAAAGGGGTAATCCTTTCCCAATCTTAATGAGAGCTTGATTGTAGAGGTGGAGTTAATGAGAGGGCTTTAAACTTGGAGATAGCATTAGTCCTGATAAACTCTCACTGAGTGTAAAACTCCCAGGACATGTGAAATATGCAGAGTTATGCTCCTAAACCCTTATTATAAATGTATACTGTAACACTCCCCCTTGATCTTTCCAATCTTGAAGGAAAAAGAGAAAAAGACTCACTTATGTGTTGATGTTTTTCTCTGCTGCTGCTGCCGCTGCTGCTGCTGCTGCTGCTGCTTCTGCTGCTGCTGGAAAAAGTGAGGATCCTTCGGTGTGCAGTTCGCTGGTTTGGCACTGAGTAAAAGAAAGTTTGCCTCGCACCACCTGAACAAAGGCAAAGTAAAGAGGGTAACTCCAAAATTAGTTTCATTGACCATAAAAAAGAGGCAAAAACAGGTCAACATGTTTCGCGCTGCAAGCGCTTTTTCAAAGTCCCTATGGGAGTTACCCTCTCTACTTTGCCTTTGTTTCGGGAGCTGCAACGCAAACTTTCTTTTACTCTGTGACAATGAATGAAATTATGAATCTTGAGACTACATTTGGGTTTAAGACTCTTCACTTTCTTCATAGGTCTGGCATATTGACAGAGACTACATAAAGCACAACTATAGAAACCATTTGGAATGCCACAAATGCAATTAATGTCAGTAGACTGAAACAAACTTGGGGACAATGTAGAGGCTAATGTTCGTGCTCTCTTAAAAACTATTCTCAGATCTTCTTGCATGATAGGTTTGAGATCTACATCTAGCTTTAATGTATCCCAATGTTTGCTTATTATTGTGCAAATTTGATTCACTTGTTTATTAAACTGAGTTATAAATAAAGGATTTTCACAAAAACGTTTAGACTCCTTTTTAGAATTTTTATGGCAGATTAGCTCCCTTCTATCTGTAAACTTGACCTGTTCAAAGGCGGTTGATATATCATCCTGTTGACAACCTCTTTGTTTGAATCTCTCACTTAACTCTTGGGAGTGTTCAAGAAAGGAATCACCCTCAGAGCAAAGTCTCCGGTAACGAAGGAATTGCCCTTTTGGAATTCCCCGTACCACTGATCTCGGTTGGCTAATTTTTGCGCAAAGGAATGAATTCCTGGAATGCGGCTTTCTGTAGATGTCTGTTTGTATGATATTATTTATATTTATATAGAATGTCACATCCAAATAGTTAATGTGATTAACATTAGTGTCATAAGTAAAATGTAAATTAACATCATTTTCATTTAATGTTTGAATGAAAGTGTTTAAAGTAACAGTGTCACCATCCCAAATGAAAATCAAATCGTCAATAAAACGTTTATAAAAAATTATATGATGACGATAGAGATTTCTCCTACCATAGATTTGAATGTGCTCCCACAGACCTATAAAAAGGTTTGCATAAGAAGGGGCAAATGAAGTCCCCATTGCAGTACCTTTTCTCTGTAACAGAAACTGTGAATAAAAAAGAAAATAATTGTGCGTAAGTAAAAACAATATTTAATTCATAAGAAAAGTGCATTGTGACGTGACTAGCTGTGAAAATTGTAGAACGTGTTGTATAGCTGTAAGACCAGGATTGTGTTCTATGTTGGTGTATAAGGATGTGACATCCATAGTAACCCACTGGTAATTCTTTTACCAGGCTATATTTTCCATTGAGAGATCTGTGGTATCGCGGATAAATGAGGGCCAACCACATACCAAGGGTTGGAGATATCCATCGACATACCGTGAAAGACCATCTCCCAAAGATCCAATACTCAACACGATGGGCCGGTCAGGGGGGCTGTCGAGCGACTTGTGTATCTTTGCTAGATGGCGGAACAACGGTATGACGGGATGTGTGCAATATAGGAATTCATATTCCTTTGGATGTAAAACATACTATATAAAGTATTACCCAATTCCAAAAGATTTTCAAGCTCCAATTGAAAAGCCCTTGTAGGATCTCGTTTGAGTTTGATATAGAAAGCTTCGTCCCCCAACTGTCTCAACGCTTCTGCTTTATATTTACATTCTGATTGTATGATAATCGCTTCCCCCCCTTGTCCGCATTTTTTATTACAATAGATTTATTGTCTTTATGTTGTTTCAAATCCATTCTTTCCTGAGATGTTAAATTATCTGAGGTAGAGTGTGAGAAAGAGTAACCCTCCGCTAAGGTGCGGAGATCTTTCAACCAACTTCTCAAAAGTTGAGATAAATGATCCCCTTGATTCACTGGGTACAAACAAAGATTTGTTTCTAAGACCTGAATATTTATGACCGCAGAAGGGAGGGGGGTGGGGGAGGTGCCTATATCGCACAACTCTGTGCATCCCTCTTGGAATAAACTCTCCATATCAGTAGTAAACGTGGGGAAGAAAAAGAAACAGGTAGCGCTAACCAAATAGAATAGATAATCTGTATAACATAAAACCTTAAATGTGAATAATATCCACATATGAGGGGCTGCCTGGGATACAACAACTGACCCCCTGGTCAGAACATACACAAGGAAAAGGAATATGTATCTATAGGCGCCTATATAAATAAAATAACATAAAGGATATAAAAACCAAGCCTGTTGGACGATCAGGAAATGGCTCCAGTGGGTGTGCTTAAAATAAAAGAAAAAGCACAATACATAGCATAATACTGTATGGTACAAAGACAAACAACATTTAAGACAAACTGCATATATAACAGATATTGATCAGGTGAAATAATTAAAATAAAAGCATTTAATATAACATATCATAAAACATACAAGGAATATAAAAAATAATTAATATATTATTGGACAATGAAATATCTAGAAAGGCACACTGCAGCACTGATGGAATCGGATGAAATGCCCACTCACCAGATACAGAAGCGGCAGCTTTTATTTGACGTAATGCCGGCGGCATGCTGGGATCTACTCCGGCTGCCGCCAGTCAAGACCGCGCGCTGCCGCGTTTCCTACACGCACCCCCCCCCTCCACTTCACGCGCATTTTACCCCCCCTTCCCGACCCCGAACCCGGCTCCTGCTCTGCTCCTCTGCTTCCCTGCACCCCCGCTTACCTCACGTTAAACTCCAGGGGTGTCGGGGAAGCCCGGGGAAGCCAGGGAAGCCGGGGAAGCCGGGGAAGCCGGGCGCACACGTGACTGTGACGTCACAGTGTGCCGCGTCTCCACGCTTCCCGCACGCATACTGCTGTGCGGGAAGTGTTCAAATAAAATCTGCCGCTACTGTAGATGAAACAGGCAAGCGGTGGATAAATTTGAGAGTATCCCCTCTCTGTGGTAGTAACTGCCAGCAGCTCCTGGGCGTCTCCGTGAATTGCGTGCGCACTTTCCATGTATGTTTTATGATATATTAAATGCTTTTATTTTAATTATTTCACCTGTCTGATCTCTCAGCTGATCAATATCTGTTATATATGCAGTTTGTCTTAAATGTTGTTTGTCTTTGTACCATACAGTATTATGCTATGTATTGTGCTTTTTCTTTTATTTTAAGCACACCCACTGGAGCCATTTCCTGATCGTCCAACAGGCTTGGTTTTTATATCCTTTATGTTATTTTATTTATATAGGCGCCTATAGATACATATTCCTTTTCCAGTAGTAAACGTGACTTCATTAAATGACAAAGAGTGAATGGACTGATGTATCATTGAGCAATAAATATGCCTCCTCTACGAGCCTGGAGTTTTGCATTATACAGTATTATCGCTAACTGCTTTCTGCTGCTTATAGAGCTGTTCTACAATGTACAGGGTTGAGTTCTACTTAGAGATGGGCGAATCCGTCCAAATCTGCTTCCCAGATTTTTGCTGATGTTACCCCCAAAATTGGTTTCATGGTGTTAAATGCGCAACAGATTTGGGCGGTTTCAATCTGTGCAGATTCATCAAAATCCACCATTGGATACAACCCGTGCATGGATTTGTAGAATCCAATCTGCGGATTCAGCAATTCTGTTAGTGGATTTGTAGAATCAGTCAACGGATTGCTGAATCCGCTAATTAGATTCTAGAAATCCGTCCACAGGTTGCAGAATTGGCTAAGTGTATTGGTAATAATAATTTAAAAATCCGCAAAATGCAAATCCCCCTTTTTAATACTGATCTGCTGTAATCCGTGTACCAAATTCTCCGATCTCTAATTCTACTTACAGTATCGACACAGCTTATTCTAATAAAAGCCGCCGGTTGACCGGGGCTTACTCCGGCTGGCGCCGGGTCTAGACCGCATCTCCTCGTTTTGCTCCCCCTTCCCGACCCCCTAGCTGCTCCTGCTGTGCCCCTCTGCTTCCCCGCACCCCCGCTTACCTCACTTCAAACCATCAGGGGTGTCGGGGAAGCCGGGGAAGCCGGGCGCGCACGTGACAGTGACGTCACAGTGACGCGCGGACAGCCGCGTCTCCACGCTGCCCGCACGCATCCTGCCGCGTGGCTTTTGTTAGAATAAGCTGTGTCGATACTGTAGGGTAGTTTTTCATCTGCTACAGGCAAAGAGGACATTATCAGCTACAGCCGCGGCCCCTTTTATTCTCCAACATCTCCGAATTTTTTCGGGGATTTTTTCCGAATGTCACGCACTTCATCGCACTTCACCACGTTCATGCCGCATTCATACCACATTCATGTTGCATTCATGCCGGCGTCACCCGCGGTTGATGTGTTTATTGATAATTGTTCGGATTCAATTGGTTGCAATTCTTCGCGTATCCGCCAGGTGGCAGATATTCATGAATTGTAATGCGCATGCGCTTCAGTAATGTGTTGACTTGCAGGTGTTTTAAAAAAGTACCACAGTGGTCCATTGTAAATTGGCCTTGGTACTGAAGAAGTTACAATAATGTATCAATTTAGGCTTTTCATATTAAAAAATACATGCACAGTGTCTGGTGTTTTATTGTCCTGAGAGTCCCGACATTAGTGCACCCCCGCAGTCCGTGTTCCAAAAACCAGACAGAACGTACGCTTATTTAATATGGGCCGCGATTAATGCAACAGATGATATGATGGCAACCGTTGGTCAAATTTATCAGTATTTTATCGAAAACTATGACTTTGACAAATTTTCACCAGATGCTCATGTGTGGAAGCGTGCAATAAGGAAAAAGTTATGTATCGATCCGTGTTTTTTTCGTAGTGATCCCGGTGTTATTGGAGGGTATTGGTGTGTATCACCGGATTTTTCCCGTATCTATGATCATGGAGACTTCAAAAGGCGAAAGGTCATGTTAAAACCAACTAAGAAACGTCAGTCACTGGCAAGCAATGCTCCAGCGACTGCACCAGCGACAGCGCCAGCATCCAATAACGGTCCGACCGTCAGTGAAAACCTGGTGACCGGCAACCCTTGCTGTCTGTCCCCGCCCGGATACCTGCAGCCTGAGCCGGATTTCGCGTACAGATTCCAGCAAGCTTGCATGTACCTAAGCAATTTCCAGCCTCATCCGCTGGCACCTGTCAACTACGTGTATAATCAAGAATACAGGACTGGCAGTGGCTCGTCGCCAGCTGATTGGCAAAGTCTATGGTGAGTAATGTTGCCGTATTTTATTCTGTTTTTGAAATATCAAAATCAATGCACAGTCAAGTGATTCTCCTGTAAGCAATATCATTGGCTGAGCAGCTTCTACAGTAGATACTGCACAATTGGTGGAACGCTAGGCGCATGCGCATTGGAACCTTCTTGAAAAGCATATGCGTGTCATCACATCTACAGTAGGCGCAGGGAGGGATTTCGATGGATAATATCGCTTTGTGTAACAATGCCTTCACATTGCTGAATCGGATTTTAAAAACCACGTACCGGAGTCTACAGTTTAGTGGCCGTTGTTATTGATTAGGATAGAATACTGTAACTGAGAGCTTCATAGAAAACCTGAAACAGTATGCTGTTGTTTTCAGACCGTATACAATACTTTTTATATATACTGTATAATAAACCCGAAAAATAAAAAGTATGCATTTATTCTACATGTATTCCAGTACATATGTTTATTCTATACCCGTACAGCATGTATTGTTTTAAAACTCTTGTGATGTACAGTACTGAGCATGCCTACAGTATACAGTACAGTACTGTACAGTATGCCTGGACAGTACTGTATGTTCTAGAAACACTGTATTTTGTTACAGTATAAAAGGAGATAATGGACCAATTAAAACAAATCAACATTTTCTTTTATTGGTGGAGTAAGTACAAAAACATTTATTTACAAATACAATTTAAAAACATTTAAAGTGTACATCAATTCAAAACATTAACAGGTATATGGTTTACTGCTAGTGAAAACATTTATGTACAGAAAGTCAAAACATTTACAGTAGATGGTGTATAGAACAGTCAGGCCTGCACAACTCCAGTCCTCGAGGGCCGCAAACAGGCCCGGTTTTCAGGATAACCTTGAAAACCGGGCCTGTTTGCGCCCACGAGGACTGGAATTGTGCAGGTCTTGTGTATGTAAAAACATTTCTTTATTAATGCAAGTTATAACACGCAACATATCCTTTATTTAAGTACAGAAAGTCAAAACATTTACAGCACAACAGTATGGTGTTAGTAAAAAAAAAAATCCTTATTAATAAAATGTAAAACACGCAACATCTCCTTTATTAAAGTACAGAAAGTCAAAATATTTACAGTAAGATGGTGTACAGTACAGTAAGTCAGGCCTGCACAACTCCAGTCCTCGAGGGCCGCAAACAGGCCCGGTTTTATCCTGCAAACCAGGCCTGTTTGCAGCCCTCGAGTACTGGAGTTGTGCAGGTCTTGTGTAAGTAAAAACATTTCTTTATTAATACAAGTTAAAACAAGCAACAAGTCAAAAAATAAACAACAGTTGAACAGTCACGCAAATTCGATCCCCACAAGATTGTCCTTCCAGGGCCGATGCCATGTATGACGCAAAATGCCATTAATGGAGTCTCGAACGATTTTCATTAAAGGATTTGAAATTGAAAAATAGCGCCGCAATTCCTCCACAATAGTCCTTCTTAAATTTTCAGGAAGCGCCCTTTTTTCGCGATTTCCTTCGTAGTTTACATTTTTGGTCCACCCGCAGTACACCAAGTAGGACACGTGGTGCTTAAAAATGAACATGCCATACTTCTGGGGTAAACCAGCACTCATCACCCTATACTTCTCCCTGAGTGCCGGTGGCAGCTCGCTCAGGATGATGTCGGGCACTGTATCGATGCAAGCGTATGTAGGTCGGATTCTGGGAGCGGGTGTGCTTGTGGTGGCGGGCGAGGGTATGTTGTCTGGGAGGAAGCTTTCCTCCTGTCTTGATTGCTGTGTTGTCTCCTGGCGTGGTCTTGATGGGGTTGTCATGTTATCCTCCTCATCAACGGCATATATGTACACAAATTCTTCTGGTACGCTTGGTGTTGGAAGGTGGTGAAGGTCCCATTCATCACATCCATGACACCCTCCTGCTCCGGCATCGGGGATACAAGGGCATGAACACCGAGCAAATAATGTATCCCCACTATGTCAGTCTGTATCTTCTCCATCCGCTGATCCAACTTCTCCATCCATTGATCCATCGTCTCCATCCATTGATCCATCTTCTCCATCCGTTGATCCATATTTAGCATGGTCTCTAAAAGAAGATCTATCTTTACCAGCATAGTAGAGTTCCTGGGGATATCGACACTTAACCCATTCAGCATGCGGTCTAACGAGCTGGTTCTTGTGCATGGGGTGTTGTGGACATCTGGGTGGATGGGTGCTACGGAGGATGAGATGGGGGTTCCCTGGAGAGAAGCGCCAGCGTCGTCAAAGAAGGATGGAGGAGGTGACCTGTGGATATCCGGGAGAGAAGAGGCAGCGTCGTTGAAGAGGGATGGAGAAAATAACCTGTGGAATTCCGGGCGAGAAGCGGCAGAGTCGTCTAAGCGTAATGGAGAAAGTGACCCGTGGATTTCCAGGAGACCAGCGGCAGCGTCGTCGAAGAGTAGTGGAGAAGATGGGCTGTGGGTTTCTGGGAGAGTGGCGGCAGCGTCGTGGACGAGTAGTGGAGAAGATGGGCTGTACATTTCCGGGAGAGCAGCGGCAGAGACGTCGAAGCGTAATCGAGGAAGTGGCCTGTGGGTTCGATGGGTTGGCTGCCATTTGTTTTGCCTTGAGTGTACATCACCGAATTTCTTCTTGAAACGTGTATTAAAACCCTTAGCCTTTGGGGTCAGCAGAAGGTTTTCTTTATTAGCCTTAGCCTGTTGCTTTGGTCTTGGCTTGGAAACGGCTGCTGCCTTTCGCTTTTTCTGTGTGATAGGCACGGCAGAGGCGAGTGGCTTCCTGAGTCCGTAGAATCGGGGTTTATCCATGGAAGCAGATGGCACAATAGAGTATCTGGACAAGGACGAGTGGTGGGCTATGCAAAGTGTGTAACCTTTTATGCATGGCGACAAGATACAGGTGTTAAAAGTGGGCGTACTCTAATGTGAGTCATTAACGTGTAAATACACCATCCATTTTGTGGATTCACTGCACATTGAATACACATCGACTAAACATCGAATAAACATTCTTGTGTTTGTGTTTCTTTCTACTCGCAGCTATGCCTGTTAAAAAGATTTCAAAGGATCTCAGCATGAGAATTAAGGAGATGTACACGAGCGGACAACGAATTGCAGATATCCAACGCTGGTTAGCTGCTTCTGGCCTCGTTGTGCCATCAACCACCGTGTGCATCATGCACACGGAAAAACCAAACACCAACGGTAACTAACGCGTAAGTATATTTATATAACTGTATAATACAGTATATCTATTATTGTTTATATTGCTGCATATTAATATAACTATATAGTATAGATCTATCTAATTTTATAGTTTTTTCGGTATAATTATATAACTACAGTATATAATACAGTATATCTATTATTGTTTATATTGCTGCATATTAATATAACTATATAGTATAGATGTATGTAATTTTATAGTTATTTCGTATATTTATATAACTACAGTATATAATACAGTATATCTATTATTGTTTATATTGCTGCATCTATAATTGTTTGCTGTAAATGATGTACTGTACTTGTGGCCTACTGCACTGTAACTTACCGGATTGTTGTTTTTCTGTACACTGTAGGGAGACAACTCTTCTGGTCGACAAAATAAGTGAAGAGAATGATGAGAAGAGTGCCTTAAGGGTCAAATACACTCTGCTGCAAAATCACAATCTCACTGTATCCGAGACCAGCATAAAGAAGATGAGACGCAGAATTGGATGGAAATATGGATGTGTGAGGTTAGTACTGGACAGTACAGGAGGTTAAAGTGTTGTTTAAGAAACTGTACTGTACCTATAAAATGATTCCTTGTCATTACAGAGCGTACCCTATGATAAGGGACGTTAACAAGATCAAGAGAGTGGTCCAAGCCCCGGCATGGATCGACAGTGGAGAAACTTTCCAGGATTGCATCTTCACTGACGAGTCTACTGTATCGCTGGAGAGATTTGCCACCTTTGCATTCACCAAAAAAGGTTGCATATCTATGAAGCCGCATCCAAAACACCCAGTGAAGATGCATGTGTGGGGTGCCATCTCTAGGCGTGGACCAGGATGCATTGTCATCTTTGAAGGTAAAATAAGTCACACGCTTTTGCCTTATGCACTGTACTGTACTAGTGTGCAGTTTTTTGAGCACTTTCCTTTTCTTGTTATAAAAATCATGAATAAAGCTTTTTTCCAAGAGCAAATTGTGCCTGAGATTGTGGAATACATCACATGTGAGTTCCCAGATGGTCACCGTTTCTACCAGGACAACGATCCGAAGCACACCGCGTCAACAGCGCATATTCTTGAGCGCGGTATCAACTGGGTGAAGACGCCAGCGGAGTAAGTGCGGTAACCGTGTCTCATTTTTTCCCACTGTTTTTACTGTGTATCTCTTTAACTAATTGTCCTTCTTTTCCCCCTCCAATGACAGATCGCCAGATTTCAATCCTATCGAAATGGTCTGGCTTCAGCTGAAGGATCATATCCGAAAAGTCGTGAAACCCTCCAAAAAGCATGAGTTGGCGCAAGGCATAATGAGTTGTTGGAACGATGTACTCACCATGGAACGATGCAATAAATATATTGACCATATTGCGACTGTGTTGCCTATTGTGATCGAGCGTAATGGGCAAGCATCAGGAAGGTAGTATGGTATAGTACTGTACTGTAGTATGGTAAGTACAGGAACACCAAGTACAGTACTGTATAATACAGGTAAGTATGGCACAGATTTTTTCTTTCCTGAGAGAGCAGCACTAGCCATCTGGTTACAAAGTATTTAACAGTAGTTACAGTATACAGTAGTTCCAGTATAGACTAGTTTGACAGTACTAACTGCATACTGTAGTCAAATATGAAGTAGCTATACAGTACACAATGCCATAATATGCACCTAACTGCACTAATTTTTTATTTTCTTGTCTTTTCAGAGAAAACAAATGGTGGAAAGGGGGAGGGGGGTATCATGTGTACATTGTGTGAACTGTGTGTACAGTAAAGTGTATCTAAAGTGCAGTCATGATTTACACAAAACCTCCCCTCTCTCAATGAACTACACTGGCGACACACTTTATTCGAGCTCGGCTAGTCCCACGAATTCGGGTATACCCGGGTGTATTGAGGTTTGTGACTGTTTTCTGCCCGAGTGCATTGAGGTATTTTCCAGGCAGGGATTGAAGCATTTTATTCCCGCTGGCTGCAATACTGCACAGTATATATATATATACACTGCATTACAATTCATGAATTTATGCCATCTGGTAGACACGCGAAGCATTGCAGCCTATTAAATCCTAATCATTATCATTTAACAGATCAGCCGCCCGTCAGCCAGGCATGAACCCAGGCTGGGAAGGCAAACGCAACGGGGCTTGTCAGAGGTGTGGAGCGGCGCATTCCAGGTATCTGCCAGGTACATACTGGGTATTTGCTCGAATAAAGTGTGTCGGTGCAGTACACAGAATGAGGATGAAGATAAAGACGGAAAATGTTATATTATTATATATATTATTATTTATTATATATTATTAATTAATATTATTATCAATGTGCATTATTCATGATTATCCACCGGCCCTCCATTTTCCACAGACAGAAGAACTGAATAAAGACTGCATTTTGTATTATTCATGATTATTTGTATATTTGTTTTTTTTTGTTCCTGATAAAATAAAATAAATATTTCTTTACATTCATGATAATCATAATCATTGACACCCCCCACCCCCTACACCAAAGAAAAAGAAAGAATGACAAAAAGTGGTAACTTACTGCATCAAAAACATGAATCAGATTATGGTTTTTTTAACTCTCAATTTCACAGTGCTGTGCAAATCAGATTTACATATCAAATTCGAGAAGGGATTATCACAAGCGTTACCGTAAACAAAGCCTCAAAGTGTTGGGGGGGTGGATGGGTGAGTCATGCGCAGTAATCATCAACTAGCTCCCTTCCCAAAGAGGATTACAGAGAGGTGACTCAAAGCCAACAATAGGAAAATGAATGAATGGTTCTGGAGAGGTGTCGATAAGAGGTTCAAATCCTTGAGCGAGCCTTGTGTGTGTGTGCATGGGGGAGGGGGGTACAGGGTACAGCTGCATGAAGGATTAGCTACAGTAGAGGCAACGCTTATTCTAACATTTGCCTTAAACTAGCCGGGTTACATTCAGGGTATGTGCTGGGTATGTTCTGGGCTAGTTTGAGGCACGTTTAAGGCATTTCTGCATTGACTAACGACCCATAGGATTAACACAGCAGGGATCCCTGGCATTCCAATTCAGTTTGAATGAGACTGCCAGGGACACCCGCTGTTAATCTGATAGGCCATTAATCAATGCAAAAATGCTGGGGCTAGTTTAAGGAAATGTATTCAGAATGTACCTGGGTGTACCTGGGTCTTTTGGGGAATTGCCACTGGTTTTTGTTAGAATAATCGCTGCCTCTACTGTATACTGTAGTTCAAAGACATGACATATTTTCAACAGGCAGGTCATCATAATAATTTGATCCACACCCCCAAATACATAAAAAACACACAAATCAACCATGTGCAGTCAAACGCACAGTGTCGCAGTCAAAAGCTACAGCACCGATTGAATATCGTAATATCAAGATGATTTAGGCAGGATTGTGGAGAAAATAAAAATAAAAAATGACGAGAGAAAATTTTTTTTTTTTTTTTTTGGTCACTAACACTTGAACTTTGCAAGCAGTGGTGAAGTTATAGACGCATGCGCAGTATTCATCAGCTATTTAGCTCCCATCCCAAGAGGATTACACGCAGGTGCAGAGAGGTGATGCTCGGCTAGGGACGATTAAAAGCACAATGACAAGCTTTAAAACGGAATGGTTCTGGAGAGGTGTCGATAAGAGGTTCAAATCCTTGAGTGAGCCTTGTGTTTGTGTGCATGGGGGAGGGGGGTACAGGGTACAGCTGCATGAAGGATTAGCTGTACTGTAGTTCAAAGACATGACATATTTTCAACAGGCAGGTCATCATAATAATTTGATCCCCACACCCCCAAATACATAAAAAACACACAAATCAACCATGTGCAGTGAAACACACAGTGTCGCAGTCAAAAGCTACAGCAGAGATTGAATATTGTAATATCAAGATGGTTTTGGCAGGCTTGTGGAGAAAATAAAAATAAAAAATGACGAGAAAAATAGAAATATTTTTTTTTTGGTCACTCACTCTTGAACTTCGCAAGCAAGCAGTGGTGAAGTTATAGATGCATGCACAGTAATCATCAGCTAGAAAGCAGGAATGTGATTGAAACCAGAAAGACACACATTCAAAGGAATGGTGTGGGAGAGGTGTACTGTAGATAAGATAAGAAGTTGAAATACTGCAGTGCAGTAAATTAGCCTGTGTGTGTGCGGGGGCGAGCGAGGGGAGAGCGCTGTATATGCCGAAATGTGATACTGTTACAGTACACGCCTATGCGTTTCAACAATGTTCAAATGAGACACACTGTACAGTACTGCACATCCATGTATAAATATGCAAATTTACAATTACTGCGCGCGCAGACACAGACTGTGTACTGACGTACTGTAGGTTGAACTGCTAATGTATTAGACTTTGAAGACAACAGCTCGCGAATGTCCCCCCGAGTTTTTAGACGGTATTGCAGTATTGCAGACAGCGCTAATAAAATGCTAATAATGCGAGCGCTAAAATGCCGGAACATATTCCGGAAAAAAAAAATAATGCATCTGCCCGCGGTTATCAGAGTTGCGCCGATACGGCCGCATTAGGATAAAGGCGGCCGCAGCTGTATGTAATAGTGGCTTTAAGAGGCCAACCTCCAGGCTCCTCAGAGAAAGCCACAGCTCAATAACCCCCTCTAATTTCAAAAGAATATCAGCCGCTATATGGGCCTTCTGATCAAAACCCTGCATGCATAGGGTATCATGCCTCTGAAAAGTACTGCTGCTGGCTCCCTAACCCTGACTCTTAACATTCTGATATTTCCTTCACTAAAGGATCTGGCGCCAAGGAGAACTCTATTGATGTTAAGTATTACTATATTCTATAAATTAAACAAGTATTGAACCAGTATATTTGGTGATTTTATAATTGTATAATTTTGTGCATTCTCATTTCTTACAACACAGAATGGAATCCCTTAGATGTTAAGTAAATATTATAAATATTCATCTAACCTAAAAAGCCACCCAGGATGTTTAACTTAACAACCAAAGGATTCCATTCTGTGTTGTAAGAAATGAGAATGCACTAGATTATAAAGTGACAAAATTAAAAGATCAGAGAGATGACGGAGCGGCCAATGTCAAAAGCGTTATATAAAAAAGTGTATAAGAAACACCAATAGGGTAGTACAGTATGCAATAGCTGTTATGGGAAATTGACTGATACAACTCCAATAGTAATACTCATATTCTCAATATTCAGAATGTGACTTTTACTATTGGAGTTGTCAGCCATTTTCCCATACCAGATATTGCACACTACCAATGGGTGTTTCTTGTACACTTTTTTAAATAATGCGTTGGACGTTCCCCGCTCCCTCATCTCTCTCGAACCATCGTATCTGAAGAAAATGGGAAACAGTTTTTTTCTGTTTAAGGTTGGCTAGTGAACTCCATTTTATTCACATTTTGCCACTTACAGCATTAGAATCGTTGATACTTATTATTCTATTGTTTGTTGTCACTATTCACGCTGAGTTCATTGCACATTGATCACATGGTGTCCATAGAAGTGGAGCTTGATATGTGATGATTAGGTTTGACTTCATTTCGCTATAATATTATCACTAATTATTACCACGTATGTTTGTTTTTGGGAGAGCGCCATCCTAATACTTTGTTCATGCAAAAAATTTTAAAAAGCACCAAATATACTGGTTTAATTTAGAGAATATAGTGAGTTTTAATATATTTCATTTGATAAAATATGCAAAATGGTAAGATTAAGAATGTTGTATATTAGGTTTTGCGGTTTGTGGAAATTGTAATAATGTATGTTTGTTTTAATAGAATAAGAATTTGTAATATTGACTGTATAACTAAATGGGTTTTTTTTAAATATGAAGTATGATTTCTTTATATATTTACATTGTATTAATAAATTGATCAAATGTTATTTAAATTAAGAAGTATAACTACTTATGGGAATGTTTCTTTATTTTACAATCTAAATGGACTGAGGAAGGGGCTTTTAAACCCAGCAGCATAATCATTAGAGACAGTTCACCCTGGTCACCACTTTTATATATAATAAGTGTTTTTCAGCGCTTTATTTCTTGTTTTTTGTTTGAATATAGAATAATGCCCAGAGTCTTGAAAGAGAAGAGCTAGAGTTATCACATCCAGCTTCCTGTTCCTCATCAAAATACCTATCCCTGCAGCTGCACATTTTGCTGAGAGGGATGTATCAGACTCGCCCGACTCATATCTGATGCTGACCCTTCCCTACAGTGGGTAGTTCTGCTCCTGATTCTGGTGCCCTGCCCCTTGCACACATAAAGGTTGCGGACGAGACCTGTTGTGACTGGCAACAATCTGAAAAATACTCCTCCTTTTCTCCCGCATCCTCTACCCCAGGGGTGCACAAACTGGGGGGCACGGCAGTTACCGAGTCCCCGCGCTCTTCAGCGTGAGGCCTCTGTAACTCACTTACATAAATTGAACCATCTACGGGCCACGCATTGCCATTGCCAATGCGGCATCATGTGACGTGACATGACCCCGAGGTGTCATTTGACGCAGCATTAAAGGTAACGGGGGCTTGACACAGGGGGAGAGCAGGCAGGTGCAGTACAGGAAGTTTGCGCACCCCTGCTCTACCCTTTCACTCATTACATGTGTGCTTAGTTTTGCATGAATGGCTACTCTCTGAAAGTAGTAACTGAAGGAACACAGGGCACAAACGGATTTGTACTCTCTGTAAGTCACATCTAGTCTTGCCAACAATATCTATTTATTTTTTTACTGACAACCTTTTCCACCTTGGTGGTGGTCCCATGTTTGTCCTCCTGACTGTGTGATCAAGAAGATAATGGTGCTGCTGCTGCTGTGTGTCCAGTACAACTGTTGCTGTTTTTGTTTGACGTGCTACTTTTTCACCCACCCATTATTCTTTTTTATCGGTGGTCACCCTCTTCATGGGCAATGTGGACACTATGGCCGTGACCATTACCCCCATAATACCAGTGCTCTCTTTTGCCAGTATTAGACATTATTTTATTGCAATGCACAATGTGTTACTGATCACTCATCACAGATTACTGTCTGCACAGTTTGTACTCCCACCCTGAGTTTCCTCGTAAAAGCACATATTATGTGAGAACCAATTTTTATTCTCAGCGTTATAATAATTGCGATTTGAGAACTTTCACAAACTGGCAGTTTTGGGCAAATTCTAAATTGCCAATGGCAAAGTTTATTAACTCCATGTATAGCAAATCGCCTGCAAACTCTGAGTAAGATGTGGCTTTTTTCGCTGCTAAAAAGACGGTTGATTTTGCATGGCCCGCAATCGCATGCAAAAAGTTCATACATTTCTACTCATCCCTCTAGGATATATTTGTTTCCGTTCAACTCTGGCACAACATTACACGTGAAAAATAAACCTACTGTATGAGATCCTGAAAGCTCTGTACACTATAATTTCACATATGAAGAACTCTAATGTCGGTCCACTAAAAGGTATCACAACCTACACCCAATCTTCTTTTCTACAGGGTCAATACAGCTACTAGAACTTTGAACTACAGTACATAGAAAAACACATCTAACTACCCATCAAATTGACACATGCCAGGGAGAACATGTACGGCAAAAGCCTTATTGTCTCCTAAAAGTAACTAAAGAAATGGGAAAACAAGAAATAGAAAAGATGATGGAGTAGTATAGGAAGTTGTGACAAGGGGGATTCCCCCAAAATGTTGTGCACCCTTTATTTCTGCAACAATAAATCAACTTCAAATGTATTTTTGATCTTGATATCTTTTATCCTGAGTGCAATGGAGACATGCTTCTGATTACTTTCACGTCTCCAGCACAACACCAGATTACCACAGAACGATTTTGAAATTGAGTGCCTCAACCTCCCATGTGTGTGAAGACATGGGAATCTCCTGTTCCGATTGACATTAACAGCTTGTTCACATCCGGCCATTCCTGATCTGATACAATTCCACCTCCTAATTTTTTTATTTACAAAATATTTTATAAGAAATTATACTTAGGTCCATGGATAATCCTTGGCTGGCTCACAAACAATAAGGTATTTCAAGGTACAGTATTGCTGAAGCTCAGAACTTCAAAGATACGTAAAGTGAATATGAATGCACCAGGGCAACCCACCCCAAGGCATATTAGTACTACCATCAGCACCCAAACCACCAACATCATCATCAGTTCTAGTTTGCAACTAGCTATTAGCATAATCTCAATTAAATGATGTTTTGCTATTATTTTGCAGTACTCGCCCAGCATTGCCAGTCACAGACGTAACATGCACGGGGGTACAGTGCACTGCTCTCCAAATAGTAGTCATCTTCTCCTACCTAACTTGAAACACCATCCTGAATGCGCTCCATCTCTAACTCAACAAACTTCAAAATGGTCTTAGTAAATAGTCTTATAGTCTAGTCTTGTCCTGTCTTTTTTTTTCTTATCCTATTATTTTCCAAACAATGGAAACATGCAGTACATAAACAACATTATTATTTATTATACTTATTTTTGATACATAGATTGTTAATAACATATTTACTTACATATGAAGCAACAAAAAAAAACAGCTCCAGATTACCTGACATATTGATTTATTTATTCAAATTCATATTTTTCCCTGTAATTCAAAACCAAAATCTTTTGATGAGTTTTGTCAAAACCAAAACACTAAAGAATTTTAGAGCCCAAACCAAAACAACTGGGTCAAATTGTTCACTTATAGCAACATACCAAGTATATATAATCTTTTTATTCCCTTCAGATGCTCCTTTCTGACAAATAAAGCAGATTTAAATCTTGCAAGTGTATTACAATCCTTATGCCTATTTGCATATAAGTCTTATAAAAGTAGGTGTTCCAGCAATGGATCAAAACAAGCTGCCTTTTTAAACTTTGTGGAAAACGAAATAATTTCAACTGGGAGGCTTCCTGCATTACTTTTCGACTTTGGAAGGAAGTGTTGAGGTCCATATGATCACAGAAAATAACACACACACACACAGACACACGTATACAGTATTATTCTTCTTCTATTGTATATTCAATGAAGTACCATTAAAAATGACCAAGTCATTAAAAAAAAATATGTGCGTTAGTTAAAAACGAATGTTATATTAATAAATGTAGCCAACTCTCCATAAGCGAAAACAGCTATAGGCAAGTTATGCATTTCACTTTCTGACCACCATTTTGTGCTTGTGGAGTGCTTCTCTTGGAATGTTACGCTGGCATTGAGACAGGTCTTGGATAGCGCCGTATGAAATGTACATTCCTTAAGATGGTTTTCCTATTCTACAGATACACGAGGGAATGTGGCTGGACATTATTTGGGTTTCACATTTATTGACAATATCATTTATATACAACATTTAGCAAAAGTCATAAAAAAAACGGATTGCTGTAATACAGTATGTATTCATAGGCCTATAGAAACATGTATGCATGTACACAGATAAGTCACTAAGCAACTTGGGATCATTTGTAATTAATCTTAACAAAACTTCTAAGGAAAGCCGTCTGAGTGCTAGAGAATGCATAAAACCTGTGTTTACAGTATGTGTGGGTGGGCAGATACAAAACTGTTTATGTATCCTGGCCTGGAGAGAAACAACATTATGCATTCCAACTGCTGTGAACCAGATGAGAAGGTATATTGCTCATAGCAGTATGTTGGGTTTTATTTGAAGGATAAATAGATATTATAAACTATCAAAA